>NW_010367018.1:735418-765774 GCF_000414095.1 Morus notabilis
AAAAAAAAAAAAAAAAAAAAAAAAAAATTTGGAGAGATGTCCTACAGGAGAAGAATGAAGAGAATTAAGGAATTCATGAAAGAAAGGAACGGGGGCCTGCACCTTATTATAGGGAAAGGGGGGAAGGACAAATTCATCCTAGTTCAAGAAGATAGAATAATTTACAAATCTTTTGCATTGGAATGAGTAGTCACTAATTACATAATTTTTGAGATTTCAAATTATGGTAACAAGAAGCTCTGCTCTTGAGATTTCAAGTTCAGATTCCTTCGCTAAAAAATTTTTGTTGTTAGGTCTCATCTATTAAAAGAACTCAAATCTTAACCGTTTAAATTAATGATAATAATTTTAGGCAAAGTCTTAGGTCTGGTAGTCATATAGTTTTATTAATATAATTTTTTTTTTTTACATGCATAACTTTTTTGGTATGTCTATATAACACTCAATATTACATGTGTTTATATTTATTGAATGTTATATTAAAACAAATTGATTGTTACACACGTATAAATGATGTCAACCGCATGTATAAATTATATTAACCATGCACACGAAAGAAGTTACACATCATGGTTCGAGTGTCGGATTTAAGATAATTCCAATAACTTTATAAGAAAATATTAATATCGGATAGCATGCGTGCATGTATGTATATGTTTAATACTTAATTGCCCTTGTCAACACAAAGCAAAATACATAGATGCTAGTACTTTTTATTTTATTTCACACATATAATTGCATATGCATAACATCACAATGGTAAATCACATGAAAACTACTTTGATATTTTGGCACACAATCATTCTATTTTTAGTAATTAGTGACGAGAGCTTCAGATTAGAATGCGGTGAAAATTTATACCCTATTATCAGTCGACACGTGGAATATCTCCTTAAACAGAAGGGTTTAGGCAGGGCTTATACTTTATTAAAACAAAGCCAATCTCAAATCTCCTCTCGTTTTCCTTTCCGAAATGTACTACTATAAGTTATAACTCTTGACATGTTTCAGAGACCTCGGTGATCCTAAAACCAGTTTTAACCATCTTAATTAATTTTTTGAATCAACGTCCTTGTTCATAGCCCTCCATTGAGCACTTCTAACATCCTTGGCTCTCTTCAACTTGTCAAGGTTTCTAAGCCTGGCAAACATCTTCCGAATATGGTTAAGCTTTTGAGACTCCTGAGCAATCAAAGCCACCGTTGAGCTGCTCTCGGTCAAAATGACCTCGTATCCATCTCGGAATGAGTCCATTCCTTGTGATAGGAGCTGCCAAAACAATCCGCCAACCGCCGAGCCTCCGGCACTAGCCGACGAGTATATGGCTGAGTACACTGTGTTGAAAACCTCGTCTCTTTGGTTGGCACCGGACTTGCCGAACTCGGCGAAGAGGACTGGCTTGTGAAGGACGTCTTGTGCATCTTGGATATGTTCTTGAAGCCAAGTCTTGAGGAATGCTTGCTGGCTCTCAGAACTTGAACTAGATAACCTACACATATATAATTGAGTGTTTATAAGTTCCATAATAAATCTGTGAATTCGAATCAAAGAATTATATAAAGTTTGTTCATATATTGGAGGTCCTGATTGTACAAATTATACTACTAGCTATGCGTCTCTAACCAGTCTAATGTCTAACGTCTTGATTTTGATACATTTTCAATATGATAAATGTATACAGAGACAATGTCGTAGCCGGGTAAGGATCTTATAATGACAAAATTTTTCATAATCATGATACAAGGAAAGCCCTTCAATAACAAAGTTTTCCATATGATTTTTTAATATCTAGTACTCATTTAAAATTTATCACTTTTTAAAATTTAAGGGAAAAAAACAAAATAGAATTAAGAAGAGGTAGCAGTCTCCCCTTTTTTTCTTCTTTTTTTTTTTTTTTTTTGGGTGTGTTACCATTGATCTGGGTAGGAGTGAACAGTAGCAAAATCGATGCCAGGAATCTGATTGTTAGCAATGAAATCGGTTCCAACTTGAAAGTTTGGATTAGTTTGCTGCTTTGATGCTCCATAGAACCCTTCAAGCCCAGCTTCTAGCAAGTGATTTCCATCTATTGATTTCACATAAGATGCCATCTCTGTAATCCATGCCTGTCACACCATACATTACCACGATATTAAAAATAAAAAATAATAAATAAATAAAAAACCCTGTTTCTACTATATGGAGAAAAAGATAAAAAGTCCTTGGACTTTTTACATACATCCACTAACCATGTTAGGCAACAGCCCCACATGAACTTGTGAGCCCGAAACTCTTTTTTTCTCACGTCTCATGATTGTGCTTGTGAGTTGTATCTCCAACTAAGCCTTACTACTTTAGCATAAATGCTTAGCACCGTAATTTTTTGTCCATCCAACATCAGTCAATATAATTATTATTTGGAAAAAAATCAGCTGTACTAAAAGACATTTGTGAATACAACTAAAAAATAAAAGTGTTACCATTTTTCGCATAACTAATTAGGTTAGGTTTTAAAGTAAACCTACCCATTGAAAAATTGGACTTCTTAACATTACATCACTTGAAAAAAAACAGAGGAAGAGAGAGAAAAGAAGGTTGTGGGAGAAGACTTTTAGTTGTTCAGACCTGAATGGTGTTTCCTGATGGATCTGACTGGCATCTTGGCTCATTCATAAGCCCCCAAGCCATTATGGCTGGCTCATCCTTGTAAGCAACTCCAGTCAGTGTGTTTGTTCTTGTAAGTACGGTCTACATATCACAAAAGAAGAGAGAAATTGTAAATTGATTGACCCTTGACAAAGACGCAATAATCATACTAATGGAGAATAAAAAAGAAGTGGGAGAAAGAGGGAAAAAAAATTGCAGGAAACTATTATATATTTGATGAAGGAGAGCAGAAATTTAATTGATCATGGAGTAATCTAAGCTATCAAAGAGGGAAAAGTTCTGCCTTTATGTGCCAAGTAGTTAACAACCACGCAAAGCAACACCCTTTTCTCATTACCAAAGAAATACAGTGTTTCCAAAAACAAAACAAAAAAAATACTAACCATTTTTTTTTCCTGTATATGGTCGGTCCAAGCACCATTTGACATTTGTCCAAAAATCATAATGATGATATAGATTATGACGATGTAAACATTGTATGTACAATTGAAGGGGGGAAAAAAAGCAAAACTGCTGAATCATATGAGAGAGAGAGAGAGAGAGAAAGAGAGTATTACTTTGATATGGTTTTTGTAAAATTGCTTCACAACAGGATTGGAGAAGAAATCATCATCAGATGATATGGACTGCCCTTGATTTCTTGCCCATTCCACATACTGTTTCTTGCCTCCAAAGTTCTCGTAATTATTCACAAAGCTCAACACCAGTTTAATCCCATATTTTCTTGCTTCAGACACCACAAAATCCAACCCCTTTTAACCAAAACAACCAAATTTCAGGACAACATTATAAAAAGAAAAAATAAATAATAAAAAGAAAAGATAAAAAACCAAGGCTAACCTGAAAGACTTTCTCGTTATAAGAGCCAGGTGAGTACTGCAAAGGCATGTATCCTCCGTCACTGAAAGCCCAAGTTCTTGCTATTGAAAGGCCATGGTTTTTAGCCTCTTGAAAAGCCGATGAAACTTTGTCTCTCTGTGACGGATCAGAGGCTATGTACATTAACCAATATGCATTGAACCCATTTGCGTAAAACGGGTATCCATTCAACACAAGTTGTACTCCTCTGGTCTTCACAAACCCATCTTCTGCAAAAACTTGGTGAAAACTTAGCAGAGAAAATAAAACGACACCCCATTGTTCCTTCTTCATTTTTATTTTTTTTTCCTTTTTTGGGTTGCCTCAACTTCTATTGGCCAAATGCAATATATGTTGGGAAAAAAAAAAGTAAAGGAAAGCAATTAAGAAATCTCTGCGCATCCTTATAGCGGTATAAATAGACATCTCTGCGCTATAATTACTTTCTTTCATGACTAACCGAAACACATTTAGGCCAAATTAAGTTGCAGCGGAATCTGTTGAAAATCCAAAAATGGCCTTGGTTATGTTATGGCAATGTAGTTAAAAAGTTGATGGTAATAATGTCTTTTGAAGTGGGGTGGCCCACATCACTACCGCATTATGATTCTCACCCACAATAACTTCTCTGACGCTGTTTAAACGTCAATGTAATTAGTACATTAATGCTAGTAAGAATGAAAAAAAACAAAAAATCATATTCTTGTTGAAAAAATTTTACCTTGTTTTCCACTAAATGTAGTTTGTTTTGTAGTGGAATGAAGTAATTTTAGCTTGTTGCAGAGAAAGCATGGGTGCCACTAGTTTGTTTTCCTTGAGTACTGAGAATCTCTCATTTAACTAGAAGGAGACATACCCATATGATTTTGAGCACAAATTATAACCATTTAACTAGAACTTCTAACCTTACACGTATCAGTTTTGCATGACACAAGTTTGGCCCTCTTTTTCGAAGTGATAGATACTTTCACGTGACAATGCCCAACCCTTGTGTTCCGTATTATATTTATTTATTCTGCAGATAATAAAAGAGGAACTTATTTATTTTAGAATGAGAGGATTTTGTTTGCCAAAAACTTACACTAAAACGACACAAATTAACAGGATTTCCACTTTAATAGAATTCCTTAATATGCGAGTCCATACTTCTCCTCTGATAGGTTAATTTTTCAATTTTGTGGTGTGATACAATGAGTGAAGTGAACGGCCGAAAGTTTGGAAAAAAAAAACCTTTATTCATAGAATTTGCCGCACATCACGGCGCTGTTTGCAATCAAAGTTTTTGGCATACTCAGTATTTATACGAAAAATAATAGTTAATGTCGAATGTGACATTATCTAATTTATCTCATAGCATGAGCATAATACATTTATTATCAAAATTGCTTATTTAATTCTTAGTATCCGAAAATGATATACAATCAATCACAGTTTATCATTTCATTTAATAATGAAAGTATTCAAGGATGAAAAATTCAATTAAAAAAGTACTTCAAATTCCTTAAATAAGTACATGGTATAAGAAATTTGGCTAGACGTCAAAATTAACACGTGATTCGAGAACAACATCACTAAGGTAATTTCCTTTCCTACTAGGTGCGACACCTTTAATGCAAAATCTATGAGAGAACGACGCGTGGTGGGAATCAAGTTGTGTATAGTTTGACTTAGTGGTGGAACTTTGGGCCCGCGGCAGGTCTGAGGCCCAAATTTTTCGGACTCGGCAGGCAGACCCATATACCGGCCCGTCCAAAGTTATAAATTCGGGCTCGGGCTCAGGCAGCCCGAATTTGGTCACCACGCCGGAGCTTGTCACCGTGTAGGCGCCATTAACTGCCATCCGCCGGAGTGTTTTTTTGAATTTTTCCGGCCAAGCCCGATTTGCCCGAACCGCCCGATTGCCCGAAAAAGGGTCAAAATTTTGACCATTGGTGCCCGACCCGAAAATAAGCCCAAAAACCTGAATTTTGTCTGAATGCTCGACATGCCTGAACTGCCCGAAAATCCGTCCAACGGCTAGTTTTTTGACCGTTGCCGCCCAAACCCGCCGAACCCGACCCGTCGAAACCCTAAAGTAGTCGTTGCATCCGGAAGAAGTGTAATTTCTCACTAATGAATTTGTTACGCAGGAATCTACTAATCCGAGCCCTAGTGGACGTATTGGAGGCCGTGGTCGCAATGGTGGTGGGCATGGAGAAGCGGCGAGTGCGACTGCGACTGCGTCTACAAGTGTTGCAACCTCTAGGAGGAAATGCAAGCACACATCGACAATTTGGGATCACTTCGACATAATTGAGGAGATCAACAATGAAGGTAACACTAAACATATAGCTCAGTGTAAATATTGTTTATCTAAATTATAAGGTGACACTATTCACGGTACCACATACTTGAAAAGACACTCTGAAAAGTGTCTTCAAAAACTTAGCCAATCAGGTGGATCTGAACTCCGCCAAACACAATTATCTTTTTATCTCGCAACCGGTGGTCTAACCACTTGGAAATATGATCTGTAAGTAGATCGTATGGAAGTTGTACGAATGATAGCTGCTTTAGATCAACCACTTAGTTTTGTAGAGCATCCTAATTGGCAACGATATATTAAGGTTGTATATAATCCTAATGCACAGATCACTTCAAAAATTACTCTTAGGAAAGATTTATTAAAATTATTTAAAAAAGAAAAATAAACATTAATAAACCTTTTACACTCGACTAGCGGGTGCGTTGCATTAACGGTAGATATTTAGTCTGCCGTTGCCAATAAAGATTATTTAGCTGTAACCGGGCATTACTTTAAAGGATTTGATTTAGATAAGAGAATATTAGGTTTTAAATGTGTTCTAGGATCACATAGCGTAGATTTAATATATATTACCATTTTAAATGTAATTGATGAATTTAGATTAAGAGATAAAATAATGGCTATAACATTAGATAATGCTAGTGCCAATACAAAAGTAATTGAGTTCTTTGAAAATGATTTAAGTTTATTCGGTGACGGTACAATTTTTCACCAACGTTATGGATGTCACGTAATTAATTTAATTGTTAAATCCGGTTTAAAAGAAATGGGTAATCACATTAAAAGAATTAGAGATAGTCTTGCATGGATTCAAGGTAGTAACCAAAGACAATAAGATTGGTTTAGGTTCTTACAAGCATTAAATATACCTCCTAGAGTATTAGCGTTAGATATGCCTATAAAATGGAACTCAACTTACATAATGCTTCAACAATGCATCCCCTATAAGGATGTTATACCAAACTATATGTGTGCAAAAGTAGGAGTAGGACATATAGACGCACATGATTGGCAAATTGCCGAAGTTTTGTACCAATTTTTAGGTAGGTTTCATGAAGTGACTCTAAAACGTAGTTGAACATATTACCCAACATCACCTTTAGCTTTAGGAGAACTTTTACGAATTAGTATTTTATTTAGCGAATATAGGGATGACCCAATCTTAGCAGTTCCTATCCATTCTATGGAAAAGAAATTTATAAAATATTGGTTTAAGTTCCATTTGTTGTATGGTTTAGGTATTATTTTTGATCCTAGATTAAAATTAGAAGGTTTAGAAAGTGGTTTAGAAAACTTAGGTGAATTTTTAGGCATCAATTGTCCGGACCAATATCCAATAATAAAGGAAAAAAATATATTCAATCTATAGTAAATATGAGATTAGGTTTAGAGTACCTCCTAGAGTACAGGAACCGCAACAACAAGACGAAAACCCGCATTCATTCTTGAATGTTTTCGGGTTGAAGAAGAAGAAGAAGACAACTCAAACAGAAGTTGAGAGTGAATCTTCATCAACAAGTGGCAGTGGCGGCGGTAGCTTCAACAAGCTTATGGCGTACCTCAGTGAAGGCTTAGTAGTCGACGGTATGGCAGAATTGTTTGACTTAGTTCAATGGTGGAGGGCACATGCATTAACTTGGCCAATCCTAACTCGATTGACAATGGATATATTTTCGATTCCAGTCTCCACTATTTCATCCGAGCAAGCCTTCAGTACGACCAGAAGAATACTTGAGGAACGCCGGAATGCATTGCAAAGGGATATTGTTGAAGCCTTGGTTATCATTAAGGATTGGGATCGAGCCGATCAACGTCTACAGGATACAATTTCACCGGCAAGTCAAAAATGGATCGATGAATTTAATTAATTAACATTTAATTTTGAAGACGATCCTTCAGCTTCAAATTAAATTGTAAATTTGTAATTTGTAAATATGTATTTACTTTTGACATTGTATTTGTAATTGTATAACTTTGTGAGTTTGTAAAATTTGTAATTCGACACAAAATGATTGCACTCTTTTTTTTCTTGCCAAGTTTTTATCCCAATTGGGTTTTTCTTGGTAAGGCTTTTAACGAGGTAATCATGAATTACAAATTTAATATGCATTATTAATATGCATGATTAATTTATTCAATTGTGTTAATAATGTCTGTTGAATGTTGATTTTGATTTTTATATAATTTTAACACAAACTAACTTAATAATTATAAAAATTAAAAAATATTAAAAAAATGGGCTATTCGGGCAGGCTCAGGCTGCGCGGCTGGGTTCAGCCAGCCAAATATAAGCCCGCGGCCCATTCAAGGGCATTTTCGGGCTCGGGCGGGCAGCCCGAATTTTTTTGACGGGTCAGGCTTGAGCTCGGGTAAAAACTCAATATTTTTGGACAGTCACAGACAGCCCGTCTAAAATTTCAACACTAGTTTGACTAATCTAACTTTAGAATCGACTTTGGAAGATCGTACGGTTAATGGACGTTGAGGGGGTGAGGCATGTATGATACGATGACGTTTCTGAAGGATCAGACATCGTAGTATATAAAGTATCTGAATGGAGACAAATCCCATATCCAAAGCCACGGCTAATTTGTCAACAACGCACATATTTATAATATTTATATATAATATAAAATGAAGAAAAGAATAAATTGGAAACGAAAGCCTCGAGCCAATAGAAATATGATGCGTGATTTTTGGTCACACGGTTTTGCTTCTTTTCTCATTATGTCACTGCTCAAGTTTTGTTTTCTTCGTTCGTACTTCGAGAAAAATTCTCTCCCTCTTCTTTCCACCCATTTTCTTGCCACACAAACTTTTATTTGTTAATTTCGTCGTTACCCATATTACTTTAGTATCTATTTTGATCTTAAGCTACCCGGTAAAGCTACATCAACACTTCAAAACGTGGAAAGGTGTTATTAATTTCTGGTTTACATTTCTTTCCCTCTCAAATAATTTTGTTAAAACTATCTCATAACAGCCTGATATTAAAATATCCAAATGTCATTAAGAAAAATTAAATTAAGTCATAAAAATCTAGAAGCCTGGTAGGTTTCCGTTACTGTACTCAAGATATGGCTAGAGAGTAATGTACATGTGAGAACCTGCCCTTGTTGGAACATGTCATAAATTTTGTAAGCAATGCACGTGAAATATCTTAAAATCTAGGAGTTCCATCTGCTTTTGGCTCCCCTTCAACAATATGCATGTTTAAAGGGAGAAAAAATATGTAAACAAATTTTTACTTTAAAAAAAAAAAAAAGATAATAAAGAAATTATTGAAACTCACCGACGCTATTTATGAGGCTCCAAATGTGGAGTGGAGGCAAGAATTGGGCATTCCCTTGATGTTTGGTCTAGATCAAGGACCCATAAGAACAATCATATTTTGTGTTTATGTCAATTTGTTTATTAATCATTTTAAAAAATATTAATCTAAACACGACATGTTTATTAAACGTGACAAAAATGTCAACCCAAACTCGACTCATTTATTAATCGTGTTAATCGTGTCAACCCGTATAACCAGTTCAAATTAATATATTGAATAAATAATTAATATAATAATGACTTATTTAACACAGTCAAGACAGGTTTAACATGTTTATTGGTCAATTTATCTTTTTCTTTAAGAAAAATAGATGAATTTTGCCTACAAATATTAAAATTCACATTATTTGTTTCATGTTATATCACATATCATTAGATTGCAGATGACACATATAGTTAATCATATCAATTCACGTCACTTTGTGTTAAGAGGCCAATCCTAACCCAACTTATTTATTAATCGTGTTAATCGTGCCAACTCTATTATGATCAAAACCTATTTATAGTAAATTCAAACCCGTTAATTTCGTGTGAATTTCGAATCGTGTCGTCGTGTCGCTACCTGAATTGTCAATCTTATAAATAATAATAATAATAACAATAGTAATTACGTAGATTATAAAAGCATCTGGCATAGTCGGATTGATTATAGGATTTTGTAGTTTGTACATCTTAAAACTGGGTTTGTACTTTGTTGATGTTGGACTAGAGGATCTCTCATCGACATGACTACACAGGAAATGGACATTATGCGTTAGTTGAAAGATTATCTTGCAATATCGTGTAACCTAACGACCCAAAATGTATATATAAGAGCCAGAGGGATTCATTGACAGGCTTGTGCTTCGTCGTCCTTGAAAATGCATAGTAATATGAAGCCATGCATGGACCACAAGTGTTTTCATCGCAAACGTCTGTGGAGGTTGCTAGAGATAATTAATAGGCTATTTTGTATGAACACTTTTGAATTTTTTCAATTTGACAATTGAATCTCTAAACTTCTTTTTCCTAATAATCAACCCCCAAAATTTTTAATTTTTGACATTTTTAATCCTTGTTGCTCAAATTCGTCAAAATTGTGATTATTTTTTAGTGTCAAACTTACAAGTGACAGCTTAAAAAGTGCATTGATGATATTTTTGTTTAGTATTAATAAAATTTCATATTAAAATTTAGATTAAAGTTTAAGTTATAATTAAATTAAATTCAAGTTTTTGAATGTATTTGTATTAAAACTAAATAAAAATGAACATCAATGCCTTTATTAGGTTATCATTTACACGTTAGGTGCAAAAAGCCGTCAAAATTTTAATAAACTTGAACAACAAAAGTTGAAAGTGCTAAAAACTATAAATTTGGGATGTTAATTGTCAGAAAAAAAATGTAAAAACTAAATTGTCAAATTCAAAAAATTCAAGAGGTGTTCCTACAAAATAACCTGATTAATAATGAATCCGATTCATCATATCCTACATGGTTTGCGTATCTGTGGTGATGTTATAGCTACAAGTATAATTTTCTTTAAAACAAAAAACAAAAATATATGTACGTGGGCCGTGGCATATGTAGTAACTAATTTTATTCGAGAAAATGGACTTGGGGTTGAATCGGTTTCGGCATAATGCATGGCTATATATGATTAAAAATAAATAAAACTGGATGTTTAACAGAAGAAATCCTCGGCAAAAAACTTGTTAAGGGATTATTTATTTAAATTAGTACTTTGAAATTAATAGTTTTCCAAAAAAAAAAAAAAAAAGATAATAATAAGGGACCAAAACTCGGATCCCATAATGATAGTACTGCTTTGTCTACAATTCATGGGTCATTAGTTTGTTATTCAAATGTATTATTCCTCGAAATTTGAGACAAGATTCTTGTATGAAACCAAACATAGTAATATATTATTCTTAAAAATTTAAAACAAAATTCTTGTACGGAACCAAACACAATAATATATAATTCTTAGAAATCATATTACTTCATCATTTTCTCAAGAATATGATTCTTATTGATTATTGCGTACTAAACGCTTCCTTATGTAATCTTGATGCCTACAGATTTATCACATCATAAGCATTTTGGTTTTTATATTTGCACGTTCTAAATGGCTTTCTTTGAAGGTATAGGTCCCGTTCTTTTCGCTGATTCGAGTTTAGAATTCGAGTTTTGCTACAGTAAAAAGCTCTCAGAAACAGTCACATCTAACTTTTTTGTTACAGTAAAAAGCTCTCACACAACATTACATCTCAACTCGAATTAAAAACTCAAATTAACGAACCAAACAGGCCCTATATTGTTTTATGGATTACTAATTTGCTTGTGTTTTCTTGAGGAGATTCCAAACTTGTCATCAAAAGTTGTAAATCTAAGACCACATATAAAAGTTTCAAAGATGCCATCAAAAGATCTAAATATTAGACCACATAGTCAAGTTTGTAAATATAATACCAAAAGCTTCAACCTAACTCATTCTAAAAGAGATAGAAGAAAATCTAACTTAAATTCATCATCTAACGTGAAGAAATAATTGGTGTAGTCATGGTTTTGTACAAGAAGTTTTCCGACTCGTACTCGTTGTGCATTTGTTAGTCCTTCTACCTTCTTCACTTCATCAAACACCTGCATCCTCCTTGCAGCACTATCAGCCTCGTATTGAAAGCAATTAGCAAGCCTACCAATATTCTCACCAGCCATAGCATACATATTAGAAAACTTATGTATTGTCTCAGTTAAAGCATCAACCAATACATCTTCACTTTGAGATCTCTTTCTCTTTTTCCTTCCTGATGTTAATGGTGTTGAAGATGATTGTGTGCTAGGACCGCCAATACTTGCAGTATCCATGTGCAATCGATGGTAATTTAATTGGCGTATATGATGTCGGCGATAAGAACTCTCACTCCATCTATTTCTACGCAAACATCGCTTACTAATAATTACAAATATAATAAAAATGAACAAAAATGTCATTTCATTTAACATCTCCATATATTGAACCAAAATAGCCACAAATTCTCTTTTTTTGGTTCCAATAGAAAAAGATCCATATCTGTTAATTGATGAGAAAAAGAAATAAGCATATTGATTACAAAGTTCAATTCAGCCATGTATATAATGGATTCAACAAGAAATAAATTCAACCAAAGGCAATGACCATGATTAACAGATTCAACAAGAAATATATTCAACCAAAGGCAATGGCCATCATTAACGGATTCAACAAGAAAAATAGAGTAATAGATTCAACCAAAAAAAAAAGAAAAGGATGATATGGATTCAACAAGAAGAAAAGAGAAAAAAACCAAGAAAATGACATCACAGATCAAAAAGAATACCTACCTATACATCGTCATCAGATTATGTTAAAAATGTTATAAATTTGGAGATAAAAAAAACCAAGCTGATACGGATTCAACAAGAAGAAAAGAAGAAAAAACCAAGAAAATAACATCACGGATCGAAAAGAATACCTGCCTATACAATCCATCAATGCCACAAATGAGATTGATGCCGGTATGAAATTAAAGTCAAGATAAAAAAATAAAAAAATAAAAAAATAAACTAACACAGATTGTGAAAGAAAAAAATTTTCACAAAAAAATGAGATAAAAGGAATCATACTCTGGTGGTGGCGGCAGAAGAAAGTTCGGCAACGGCGTGGTGGATCGGAAGGCGGCAGCAGCATGGTCGACGGAAGAGTGGTGCCAGCTGCTGGACGAGAGAGAGGCGGCTGGGTCTGGGAAGAGATGGGTGAGAGAGAGATTAGAGCTAGATATTTCCGGCGACGGTGTGGTGGATCAGAAGGCGGCAACGGCGTAGTGGATTAGAAAGCGGCGGCAGTGTGGTCGACGGAAGAGATTCAACTAGGATGGACCAGAGACAGGCGGCTAGGCTAGGTGGGAAGAGATGGGTGTGAGAGAGGTTAGGGCAGATTATTTTTTTTTTCCCATAATATTACTTTCCTAACAAAGTAAATAACGCCCTATTAGATGAGTTTATGATTATTAAAAAATGTGGTACTGTAAAATCTATAAACTTCAATTTCTTGAGTTTTAGAAAAGTCTAATAATTATATTAAACATGAGAATCTGAAAAATTTTTATTTGCATTTTTGAGTTTACCCCATACTAAACGCCCTCAAGAAGATCCAATTATTATTTCTAAACACTACAACTAACAGCCATCAATACCACCATGGAATAATATTACATAAACATTTAAAACAAAAAATCATAATAATCAATCAACGATGTTATACACTTCAAAAGCAATAACAGGGAACACAATCTTTCTTGCAGAAAATTGATCAAACACAACCTGCTCTAAGTTTGACACAAATTTAATTCTAATTCGTTTACATTTTCAATAATACAGTGGCCAAGGCTCACAGAAACATGCACAAACTGAAATTCAAAAACTGAAACCTCTCTTTCATTTTGTCATTTTTTCCATCCCAAATATGAACATTTCAAAGCAAAACGTTGGACAAACAAAAATAAAATGAAAAGGAGAAGAATAAAAAAACCACTCACTTGAAGAGAGACGTTCGAGAAAGGGCGGCGGCCTCCGTGGGTGTGTTCGGCACGGCATCGTTACAAATTAAGTTATTTGTTTTAATTTTATTCCCACTGTATGCTGCAGCACACCCTATACTCATAATCATCAAGACTAAGCATAAGAAAATTTCCTCATCCTCTTTCCGAGAAAAAAAAAAATCTGTCAATGCAATTTAAGAGAACTTAAGGGGGAAAAAAAAACTACAATCAAATTGCATAGAGAAAACCCCCAAAAATGACTACAAACAAGAAATTTGAAAAATCATTCACATTTAAACAAATTTCATTTAGAAAGAAAAATGGAAAAAAAAAAAGAACAAACTACTCACTTGACTTAAAACTCGACCGGCGGAAGAGGCGTGGCGGAGGCCGGCAGGAGAGGCGTGACCGCGGCCGGTGGGCGAGGGCGTGAGCGGCGCTTCGGTTGAGGGCAGTAGAGAGATGGTAGAGAAAGAGAACGGATCGAAGTAAAGAGAACATTCTGTAAAATAAAGGAACGTCGGAGGGGTTCTTTTCACTCATAGTTAGACCTGTAAAATTGTTGAAATTTAAAGGGTATATTTATAATTTCATTTGCCACATCAGCATTTACATTTAAAAAAAGAGGAGAAATGATTAAATTAAAACGGATGTATTTACTTAAAATGAGCTTTTCAAGAGGGCATTTAACTAAAAAGTTGGGTCCTTTCCTAAATGTTAGAAATTAATCAGGTTTATTGGATTATGAAGTGACAAAAAGGCAAAGCAGAGAGGCCTAAAAGGTGTCAAACTCAAAAGAAAAGAAAAGAAAAGGATGGATACTTTTCAGAGAAGGGAATGAGTTTTCATTAATGAGATGAAATGTCGTCAAACTTTGCTCAAGTTTGAGTTCCGTGCTTTTGCTTACCATGAGGAAAATACACAACCAAAATTAACAAGGAAAAGAGATGATTTTCGAGTGAAATTCTTATGGAGGGGATTGAGAAAAAATTGGATTCTTCTTCTCAATTGGGTTTTGACTCCATGGAGATGCGAATTCGAGAGAAGAATAGAGCAGGGAAACATCTGTCCTTTTTCTTAAAAAAAAAATTTATTTTGTGTTTTTTTTTTTTTTTAATCTTTTATTCATTTTGGTATAGAAAATGACCACCAATACTCCTAAAAAGAGGTAATGTGCAAGTAACATGTCAAAATCAGTTTAGAATTTAACAGACTTAGTAGAAAGATCTTAATTACAAAAATTTTAAAATTTTAAAGGTCAATCGCTAAGAAAAAAAAGTACCACGATTAAATTGTCAAATACGAAAAGTTTAAAAGGTGTCCAACCTAATAAATATAATTGATTTTCTCTAGTGTTCTTTTTTTTTGAGAATCTTGATATTTCTTACTTTTCAGCCATTAAATATGTATCAAAATTTATCTGTTCAGCATATTTTTTTAATTTGATGTGATTTTAATTAAATTTAACAGTTAAAAGAGTAAGGAATACAAATATTCTAAGAAAAAAAGAAAAAACACAAAAGAAACTCCCTTGTCCCTACAAAGAAAAGCATCAGTTACAAAATATTCAAGAAATGCGTTTGCCTAATGCTTTCCAGGGAAATATGAAAAGTTATGTTGCATGAAGGACGTTAATCAGCCACAGAGTCAAAGGCCGCCTCGTTCATTTCATCAATTTGAGTTTTCAGTTTTAAGTTTCTACAGTGTTATGGGGAAAATATGGAGGACACGTGGAGGGAGGACAACGTGACACGTGGCCTTAACCTCTCCTCGCAAAGCAACAACCCTTGACGTTTGGGACCCCTTTTTCTCTCGTCGTTTAGAGCCTGAGTAAGAAGCCCAACTTAGGGCGTCGATTTCATCTGACGTCGACAGGTCGTACCGTCGACCTTACAACATAGAAGTCCACCGCCAAGGAGAACAATTGGGCTAAACAACACTGGCGACGAGGGGAATGCTCATTGAGGGAAAGCCTGACTTGGCAAGCTGCGTAAGGGGTGTCCACAGTACATGCATTAAATGCAAACCCTTAAACCGCCCCTACAGGGGACAGAAAAGGGTTACAGCGATGCAAAGACCCGTAATGGGAGACTAATTGGCTGAGTGAACAGTGCGCAAAAAGTGATTAGTGGGCTACGGGCTGGGCCTAGAAAGGGAGACCACTTGAGTACTCGTTCAGCCTACAGGAGAAAACCCCTCCAACGAAGGAAGCTCGGCTATAAAAGGAGAGAAACCTCATACGGAAAGGAGGTTGATCTTTTCTATTAAAAAAAAAAGAAAGAATGAAAGAGCATATTGTAAATTGTAACAATCTCAAAAAGGAATAACAAACCACAGTGGATGTAGCTCTTCATAAGAGTGAACCACTATAAATCTTGTACGTTTTCCTACTTTAAGTATTCTTTTTCATATTGCCTACTACACAAAAAATACCGCAAGCACATCAAACTCCTACACATAACCTATTTTTAAGCTAGTAATCCGACGGGAAACCCAGAGGTAAACCGGCCTGTTTTTGCTGACGAAAATTCATCGTCAACAATTAGCAACTCCACTGGGGACAGGGGTTTACCTTCGTCGCTTAAGTGGAAGTATTCACGGACGGCGTCGAGTCAGTAGGGTCTGGGAGATCGAGAATTAGTCCGGCACTTCGAAGATTGGCCTGGGTCAGGAAAGTATCAATATGGCGAACCTCGGACGAGAACGAGAAGGCCTTCTCAATCCTCGCCAAACTATTTCTGGAGAACTTCGGCCGGTCCTGACTGACTGTAGGATAAAAAGACTGTCAACATAAGAAAGGAGAAAGCGAAATAAGGTGAGAAAGAAAGGGAATCAAAAGTCTCACCCATGTTCCCAAACGACGCCTGCACCTTCCTTTGGCGGAGCAAGCAGTCGTCGAGATGAAAATTAAAGGGGCCGCGTATCATGAAAAATATGGGTTTTCACCCATGTGACGACGAGAAAATGCCCAAAATTAGCTTGCCAAATCTGGGCTGAGATCTCCCGTGCCCACTCAGAAAATACCATCCCTCGTACTTGGCAACATGGCACAATCTGTACATGAATCTAAACTCATCCAGAGGAAGATCCATGTCAAACTGCTGGTTCCACAAGATCCAGGCGCCAGCAAAGCAGTACCAGAAATTTAGCGCCAGTTGGGCGGGGGAAATGCTATAAAAGTGGCAATAATCTTTTACGAATGGATGAACCGGAAGGGTCATCCCCGTAGTAACGGCCCTGGTATAGACAGGGAGGAATCCGGTCGGGGGCATACTAGTCCTAAAGTGCATGTCTGGGAGGAGGTATTCGAACCACCTCCCATCAATGCATTCTTCCTTCACCGCCCAGATGATGTCCTTATTCCGGACTCTCGACGGCACGGTGTCAGCTCTGAAGGAAGGCCGATCCGGGTCTCCACTTGTAGCAGCCAGCGGGGCATCCACCAGAGAAGCGGCGACCCCACACACGCTGCCACCTGTAAAAGGCCTCCTATCAACGTCTTCGTCGATCATTCGGCAGACGTTGTCATAAGTATTGCTACCATCGTCGCCTGGGCCGGCCATATGTTCCTCGACTTCCCGCAACAGTGAGTCGCAGTCTGACGAGGAAGATGACCATGAAATCTCCACCACAGAAGGGGAGTCTGGTCGTACAACAGACGGTTCCTCTCGACGGGAGTTTTTTGGGGCCATTGTTCTGGTAATGAAAAAGACAAGGAGCTACGTCAAAATCCTAAGTCGAGAGGAAGGAAAAAATGGCGGTTATTCTAAGCGACGACCATTCTAGACAACGACTGCTGAAACACCTCAACATAATGTCGACCATTCATATGAAAATGGTGACGACAAATGCTCGTGACAACCAAGGTTCATCAGAACCCAGGAGCCAGACTCGCATTCAACCAGGAAGCAGGGAAAACTACTCTATGTGGGTCGAATAAAGCATAAAAAGCTACTGTCCTCTACATGGAGGGAGGACAACGTGACACGTGGCCTTAACCTCTTCTCGCAAAGCAACAACCCTCGACGTCTGGGACCCTTTTTCCTCCCGCCGTTTAGAGCCCGAGTAAGAAGTCCAACTTAGGGCGTCCATTTCATCTGACATCGACAGGTCGTACCGTCGACCTTACAACATAGAAGTCCACCGCCAAGGAGAACAATTGGGCTAAACAACACTGGGGACGAGGGAAATGCTCCTTGAGGGAAAGCCTGACGTGGCAAGCTGCGTAAGGGGTGTCCACAGTACAGGCATTAAATGCAAACCCTTAAACCGCCCCTACAGGGGACAGAAAAGGGTTACAGCTGTGCACAGACCCGTAATGGGAGATTAATTGGCTGAGTGAACAGTGCGCAAAAAGTGATTAGTGGGCTACGGGCTGGGCCTAGAAAGGGAGACCACTTGAGTGCTCGTTCAGCCTACAGGAGAAAACCCCTCCAACGAAGGAAGCTCGGCTATAAAAGGAGAGAAACCTCATACGGAAAGGAGGTTGATCTTTTCTATAAAAAAAACAGATAGAACGAAAAAGCATATTGTAAATTGTAACAATCTCAAAAAGGAATAACAAACCACAGTGGATGTAGCTCTTCATTTTATAAGAGTGAACCACTATAAATCTTGTGTGTTTTCCTACTTTAAGTATTCTTTCTCATATTGCCTACTACACAAAAAATACCGCAAGCACATCAAACTCCTACACATAACCTATTTTTAAGCCGGTAATCCGACGGGAAACCCAGAGGTAAACCGGCCTGTTTTTGTTGGTGAAAATTCACCGTCAACATACAGTAAAAAGCTCACAGAAAATATTACATCTAACTTTTTCTGTTATAGTAAAAAGCTCTAAAAAAATGTCACATCTCAGTTCGAATTGAAAACTCGAATCCGCGAAGTGAACGACACCAAACTACTGGTTCAACACTTCAAGCTCACTTAACAATATTGTCAAAGTCCTTTTCCACGTCAAGACCGCAAATGAGCTTTTTACCTGTTGGTGTGGGTATCCACTCCAGATAAAACGGATATAGAAGTTGTTACATAGAGACACTGCGTATATGTGGCTAACATTATCTCCGAAGCAGGGGCGGGCCGGGGCGGTGGCGGGGAAAGCATCCCCGCCCGAACATACATATACATATACATATATTTCTAAAAATATTTTTAATTTAAATATATATTATATATTATAATATCACTTAAAAACATGGGATTAAAAAAGTTTACAAGTATTTTACTATTTTATTATCTTACAAAATCCAAATGATTCATAATTTTATATTTAATTTGATGTAACGGTACCGTTAGTTTTTTTCTTAATGGTTAAATAGATAGATAAAGTATAAAAAAAATCTCTCGACGGGATCGTCTGAACCCGGTCCTAAGTAAGGCAGGTATAGGAGCAAGTTTTTTTTGTTTGGTGGGGGGGAAGCATACCCAACTTGATTTCGCCCAATAATCATCCTTATTCTCAATTTTTTAGACGAAATAAAGAAAAATAAATGTTAAGAATTTTCAATCGGGGGGAGAAAAATCAATGTTAAGAATTTTCAATCGTGGGGAAGCATACCCAACTTTATTTCGCCCAATAATCATCCTTATTCTCAATTTTTTAGATTGCAATACGAATTCTAGATTGAACACGAAATAAAGAAAAATCAATGTTAAGAATTTTCAATCTCAACGACTTTACTGTATTCTACATTGAGATTGAGTCAATGTTAAGAATATTTCAATATCAACGACTTTACTGAGTGTTAGAAGCTTCCTTCGAATTTTTAAATATGAATCACCATGCTTACACCTCTTCTATTTTCTAGAAATGTCCCATCATTGCTGTTGCTATTTTCTAATAAATACCATTTGCTATAATTTATATTTTTTTTTCTCCAGTAAAGTACAAAACCTACTATTATTACAACTAAAATTTAAACCGTAAAAAATTCTTGGTTGTTATTTTCCCCTCCTTTTGGGACCCTAAAAGTCATTTCGGCACAATACAATGCAAATCATTTGTTTGTTATACAAGTATTCAAAATATTTACGAGACGTTTAGTTTATAGATTTAAAATTATGATTTATAATTTTAATTTTTAAAATTTAAATTTTTTGTAAGAAAAAAATACTGTAAAAAATTAAAAATTATGATTCAAAATTATTGACGAACTCTTTAAACAAATATCCCATTAGTGTAGACCTTATTTCACTTTTACAATTTCTTTTCATTTTGTCATAATTTAGAGGAGAACAAGCATCGTGTTCAAAAAATATTCAAGTATAATCTTTAAAAAAATCAAATATAATCGTGGACTCTAAATTGGTAAATTTTAAGATGAAAAAATGGTATTCATCTCCATGGGATAAATCTCCATCACTCAAAAAAAAAAATGTAATTGGCTCTCATCTATTCATTTAGTGGATCAATTTTATGTGAGTAGCGAAATTTTAATCTCATTGTGATGAATAGAGGTGTTCTTTAAAATAATGACATCCAAAATGCAACAATCACATCCTAATAATACTAGCTAACGGTACGTTTGGTAGTGATTCTTAGAGTCTAAAATCAATTCTCTAGTCAGTTGAAATTTGTATTTGGTAAAAACCATAGAAAGTGATTCTTAAAGAAATTTTGAAGAATTAACAGTCAAAATTAGAAGTAGTCCAATGACAATTTTAGCTTTTAGAATACGCGGTAATTACCTTGAAGTGTAATTAATAAAACTTTCATGATACCCATAATATTTCTGGAATCAATACTTATATAGTTACAGTTTACTAAACACTCAGACTGTTTTTTGTAACAGTTATTTTTTTAGCACAGCTAATAGTAATTTTTTTAAAAATTTACAGCACTATCAAACTAGCTTTAAGTAGACTTTTTGAGAACTTAAAATTAAAGAGGAAGATGAAAAAAAAAAAGGGAAAAAAACTTTTAAAAAAAAAAAAAAAAGCCTCAGGACCTAGGAGCAGCCAACAATTTCAACTCCCACGTTACTAGAAGGTAAAGACTTTTATATGCGCGCTAGCCCACGCGCGTTAGGGAGATAGTTATAGACCATATAATATATACAGTTTCTAGCATGGCTAATTGAGGCAATCATACAAGTGCTGTAGAGTTTCCAACGATCAGTAACCAAATTTTGTCTTTCAAAAGATTAGCAGCAATATGGGATCGAAGGTTGAGACTGTTTGCGTGACCGGCGCGTCGGGTTACATTGGATCATGGCTCGTCATGAGGCTCCTGGAGCGCGATTACACAGTCCGAGCAACCGTGCGCGACCCTGGTACGGCCTAGTTCTTAAGTTGATAGTTCTTCGCATGATACGTGTTTGTTTTTTTGTTAATATTCTGATAATTAATTTGTCTTTATTTGTTTTTGTGATATGAATTAATAACAGCGAACGTGAAGAAGGTAAGGCATTTGCTGGAATTGCCTAAGGCAAAGAGTAACCTGACACTATGGAAGGCCGACCTGGCTGATGAGGGAAGCTTCAATGAAGCCATTAAGGGGTGCACAGGAGTGTTCCATGTGGCCACACCCATGGATTTTGATTCCAAAGACCCTGAGGTATATACATCCTTTTTAAATCACACATATATATGAACGAGTTTTTAATAATTACATTTTCATCTGTAGTCATCTTAAAATATAAAAATCTGATAATGTAATATGATAAAAATTCAATTTCATTAATTATGTTAATTATTTTGTCAACTGTTCAATTTATATATCACTACTTAATATGCTTATTGATTTTCAATTTTATAATTACTATTTTACTTATTTTTGCGCATCTATATATAATGATTTGATTACCGGTTAGATTCGGCTACCATATCTAAATAAACACATCTGTGTGTATTTTTCTTTTCTTTTGTTTTGTTTTTTTGTTTGAAAAGGGGGAATTTATCAATTTAAAATTTTCAGAGTCCACAAATAAAAAGATAAAAAAAATTCTAAATTTACTTAATGAACGAGTTTAGTTTTCACGTATGCACACTTAATATCATACAGTGCATGATCGGACATGGATTCTAAAGCGGGATTATAGAGTTTTGAATCCTACAGTACGTGTGTGAACAACTAGCAACTCTTATAGTGTTTTACTTACATAAACTCTTTATATGGAGTGCTAAGAAGAAATAAAAGGTCAAGTCTGAAAAGTCTTGTGTCGTCATCTTTTAATTTTCCACGGCCTGTTAGCAGCCATCAGCCGGTGCGGGTTCTTATTTTATATGGGACCCATAATTAATCTTACGTGGCTCTTATATTTTGGGAGAAATCACGCATTACCAAATATATGTCTTGAATTTCTAAAAAAAGAAAAATATTATATGCCTTGAAACTTGTTGGCTCTTTAATTTGGGACCTTACGACAATTAGTTATTAACTTAAAATATGATGATTGTTTGGTTGGAAGAATGAAGTAATTAAGCCAGCAATAGCCGGGATTTTAGACATCATGAAAGCATGCCTGGATGCAAAGGTTAAGAGACTAGTTTTCACCTCATCAGCTGGAGCTGTAGATGCTGGGCCACAAGGAAGGTCCTTTTACGACGAATCCTATTGGAGTGACGTTGAATTTTGTCGGACCGTAAAGATGATTGGATGGGTAATTATATATAATTTTTTTTGCACCGTTATTTATATCGTTAAAAGTCCATTTTGGGCCTATATTTATTTGTATACACGCTAAGAAAGTATGTATGCCAAATTTGGTCTAAAAATTTGCCTTATTTTAAGATTTGTTTTGCATGGTTTTTAATGCTAAAATTATTAAAACTACATCAAAATACAAAAGTATGTAAAATTAACAAAATTTGATAAAGATCAGTATCATCATAGTAAGTTTTTTTTTTTTAATCATCTGTAGATGTATTTTGTCTCCAAGACTCTTGCCGAGCAAGCAGCGTGGAAATTCGCAAAAGAACACAACATGGACTTCATTACTATCATTCCAACGCTTGTGATTGGCCCATTTCTTGGTCCCACTGCGCCTTCAAGTATCATCACCGGAATTGCGCCTATCATCGGTACATGTTTATTTATTTATCCTATAATACTGCCCAATTTAAATTACCATTTTACGTGAGCTACTCCTGAATTTTTCATTGAATTAAACATTTTTATAACCAGGAAATGAAGCTCACTACTTTATCCTAAAGCAAGGAAAATACATTCACTTGGACGACCTCTGCGAAGCTCATATATTCTTGTACGAGCATCCTAAAGCCGAGGGTCGTTACATCACAAGTTCACATAGTGCTACAATCTATGAGCTTGTTAAATTGCTCAAGGAAAAATACCCTCAGTATAACATTCCCACAAAGTAAGCCCCTTTCACCATATTGACAAGGGCTTCATTTAGTTTTGTATGTGAAATTTTATAAAAATTATATTTTGCCTTTTTTTAATTTTCATATATATGTATATATATTTTGCCCCACAATATTGATTATTCCATTTAGAGAAATGTACAACGTGATGAAACTATAAGTTATAGTAAAGCCAATATAGAGGAGAGAGAAAACTATAAAAGTAAAAATAAAGTTTTTATGCTAAGCTAATTAAGTAGTAATATTGTGATCAGATTCAAAGGATTTGAAGAAAACATAGAAAATGTGGAGTTCTCTTCAAGGAAGTTGAAGGAATTGGGCTTTCAGTACAAATACAGCTTGGAGGATATGTTCGTTGGAGCAATTGAGACATGTCGTGAAAAGGGATTGCTTCCACTTGCTCATGAAAACAACCCCAATGGGTCGGACTAAATAAGAAACAAGGGATCTAATCTACACTTGTATTTTACTTTTAATAGATGCTTAATTATATCTGTAATAGTTTCTTCCAACTCCATTTACTTCTGATTTTGTTGGAGTTTATCGGTTTCAATCCTGATTATTAAAAATAAAATAAAATAAAAGGATGAGATTAGGTTTCTTAGGCTTGGCTTATGCATACATGGAGTGTTTCCTTGCATTTTTATGTAATTCGAATGGACTAAGAGAAGTACGAGCCAACAGATTAACACAAGAGAAGAGCAAAAAACATGCACCTAGATTTTTCACTGCCACTGCTTATTTAGTACAATGAAGTATGTTATGAGTTTGATTGCTAGTATACTTTTATGTTCAGCTTTGTCATTTTCGAATGTGTTGGCATTTTTAGACCATTCGTAATCATTCATAACTCTTGTTTTGAAGGATACAATTATGCGAGTTAATTATGCATATACTTTAGAAATTAATCCGGTAGATTACTAGTAGTAATCTACCAGATTACTCTAGCAACAGATCTTAAAAGACAACGAACATATTCTGGTAAATTACGGGTGATCATCTAATAATTTACGTCAGTAACTGGCTTCCGAGACCTCTAGTGATCTGCGTTGATATAATTTAGTAGATTACAGATAGCAATCTAGTAGAATAAGCTTTTTTGTACGGACATCTCCTCAATTTTAGAATTTGGCAAATTGATCCATCAATTTTTAATCTTGACAATTCACTCTCTCAACTTTTAATCTTGACAATTCACTCTCTCAATTTTAAAATTTGTTATAATATTAGTCAAATTGAGAACGAAATTAAAAATTTAAATGATTTTTTTCACGTGAACATTTAGAGTCGTGTACAATTATTTCCATCCTAACTTTCTCTCTCAAACTGGCAAATCACTTTGAAGAAAAAAAAAAAGAAAAACAGAGAACTTGCAAGTCACAATCATTCAAGGTTGAATTTAAGAATACTATTTTAGAGAGTTGATATTTATATATGTCACTCATGTGAAAAATATTCGAACATAATTTACTTATAAATCGATAAGGTTGAGCAGCTATACTTAATAAGTGGTATTGTCTTTAAGTTATCATCATTCAAACATGTGACGTTTATGGGTTGTCTAATTATTTCGACATTTAATGGATAACTATTATTTTAAGGTGGTGGAACATGCTTGTTAAAAAATCGAAGAGTATTAAAAGAAGAGAAAAAAAAAACCGTAACTAGTCAAATATTTGTTGAAAAAAACCGTATTTTTCCTTTTTTTCTTGCACTAAATGAAATATTTCTCCATTTGGCGTTAAGCATTTTTTTAGTACATATTTCACGTATTTAAACCCGTTATTCTAATTCTATTATAGTACTTTTTTTACAAAAAGAATTAAATAAAAAATTACTGCTAATAATTCTCTAATAAAATTTAAATGTAAAATTAAAATTATTGATCTAGACGGTGAACTAAACAAACTATTAATATTTTTAAAAAGACTTCTTTCTTAGAAATAATTAAGGGATGAGAACTAATAATGATGTGATGCTTCTTTATCACGGTATAACGAATATTATTAAATGCAAAAGTAAAACATTAGTTAGGAAAAAGTCAAGAAAAAGAGTAGTCTAGTGAATTTCAGTTAAATATTTTAAGTTCTGGTGAATTAAGGTTGATCAGCCAAATAGTCAAACTACTAGTTCAAGCTCACCTAACAATATCGTCGATGTCACGATGTATATTGTCAGAGTCCATTTCCGTGTGAAGATGGCTTTGTTATACTTCTCATCAGATTTCTGGATTGTAATAATCAAACTACCAAAAAATCTGACTTCTTTTTCTTTTTATAAATTCTAGATTCTAGATCTTTTTTATCATTTCCATATTCTAGATTGAGATTGATTTTCCACAAATAAAGAAAAATTAGCGTTGTTATAATTAAAAAAAAAAGTGTTATTACAAATATTTCCATCACAATGACTTGATAAATGTTAGGAGCTTCCTTTAAATTTTCAAAGGAAAAATGAAGTAAATGTCTTTTTAGATTGTATAGTCTTGATTTGTATTCATTACTCTTAATTAATGCTCTTTTCATTTAATATTATATTCATAAAAAAAAGTATTGATAAAAAATAAAAAATAAAAGTTTAGACTCAAGCACTTTTAAAAATAAAATTTAAATCACCAAGTTCACAATCACAACCACTTGCAATGCGGGCTCAAGTATACTTGGGGCCTTAAACAAAAATGTTAGATGGAGCCTTTTTAAAATTAATAAATATATATTTAAAATACATTAAAGTTCAACTAAATTCTTTTGGAATTTTTTTTCTTGCTTTTGAAATGCAAATGCATTGATTGAATATTTATATTTGAGTTCATCTAATAATTTTTAATCAACAGACAATATGACTAGTCTATTTAATCCAACCATCACATGATTAACTTTTTATCAATATTATTTTCTTATGTTTTTTCTACTATAATGTCGCCATTTACTGATTCATTTAAATTAGTTTACTAGGTTTGACGCACGTTCTTTGATCGTGCTTGCGGTATACAAGTAATCTACACTTTTTTTCAAGTATATTTAGATTAAAAAAATTATTGCTAATTTTTATAATTAGTAATACTTCCAACAATTAATAGTTTGTATGTTTTTGGCTACCATAATCTTATTCATATTTTTAGTAAAATAAATACAAGTTTAGAACTAATATGGAATGATTATCTCAAATTTTTGCTTCAACCAAAAATGTTTTAATGAGAATATTTAGACATAAAATGAGAAACAAAGCTAGACGTTAAAGTGACAAAATCCAAATATAAAAAATGAATTTTTAAGAAATAATTTATTAGGGAAAATAGTTAAAAAAAAATATTGATTGGGATTATATTTGAGAAAATGATGGAAAAAGTATTTAAAATGGACAATTGGAAAGAAAAAGTTAATAAGAAAAAGTGTAAACAATGTTACTAAAAAAAACAAAAAAAACAGACGAACTAAGCACACAAGCAAGTACAAAAAGTTGAACTCAGACCAAAAAAGAAAAGTACAAAAACTTGAATGGCATCCACTCTTCTTATATAGAAGATTCTTGCGTTATTCAAATATTTATTACTTGTGAAAAAATCTTCAAGAGCTCTTTTTTTAAGAATGAATCAAACTATTTTTTATAATTTTTCTCCAGTTTTTATTAGACATTGTTCCCAATAATTTAGAACCAAATAATTACTCAATAAAACACAAAAAATAACAAGATATAAATAGCTATTATGAAACTAAAACAATAACAATTGATAAATTGGCGAGAAAGAAGTAAGAAATAAATACAAATTTGAGAACTTGAAAAACTCTTAAAATAATGTTGGTCAGTGGAAAAATAAGAAGAGAAAGAGGCAATAGATTATAGAGGTTAGAGCCTTTTTTTTAAATATTTTTGCAGTGTGTAAAATAGATAATGTTCATTGTCAGTATCTCTTTTTTTTTTTCATGGTTTATTGTTCTTTTCATTTTGCAATTTTTTAAAAAGATTCAAATCTTTTTCTTTTATATTCAAAAAAAATCTTATTCTTTTGCTGTAAATTAATGGAGAACAAGCAACCGTGTCCAAATAATTCAAGTATAATCTTTAATTAAAGAAATAATTCAAGTATAATCGCAGACTCAAAGCCGGCGAATTTCCAGATAGTGACCTGGCCAAAGTTGCAACAGTCACGTTTCGATAGTAGTAGCTAACGTAGCAAACTTTTTCACAACTCAAAATTAAAGAGGAAGATGAAGAGAAAAAATTAAAAAACTAAAAAAAAAGGACATCCCAGACTCAGGAGAAGCCAACTATCAACGCCAAATCTCCAGCCACGTGCTTTGACTGTCAGGGACGCACGTTAATAGAAGGTAAAGTTTTGATTTGCTTGTGCGAGCCCACGCGCGTTAGGTCTATGGTTATGGACCACATAATGTAAAAATATATAAAGCCATGCATGCGCAACTTAGCTAATTGTGGCAAACATATCAGAGTGTTGTAGAGTTTCCAACCGTGAGTAACCAAATTCTGTCTTTCAAAAAATTAGCAGCAACATGGGATCGGTGAGTGAGACTGTTTGCGTGACCGGCGCGTCGGGTTACATCGGATCATGGCTCGTCATGCGGCTCCTAGAGCGCGGTTACACGGTCCGAGCCACCGTGCGCGACCCTGGTACGGCATGGTTCTTATGATCATGACTTACATACGGAACTTCAAAATTGATGGTTCTTCATGATACATTTCATTTGTTTGTTTGTTTGTAAATGTTCTGATTTTATATTTATTTGTTTTGTGACGTAAATTAATAACAGCGAACTTGAAGAAGGTAAAGCATTTGTTAGAGTTGCCTAAGGCGAAGAGTAACCTGACACTGTGGAAGGCCGACCTCGCTGAAGAGGGAAGCTTCAATGAAGCCATTAAGGGGTGCAACGGAGTATTCCATGTGGCCACCCCCATGGATTTTGAGTCCAAAGACCCTGAGGTATATCATATATACATCCTTTTTCAATTATACGTATAATTATATATACACACACACATATATATCACTTCTAGATACTTAATTGCTTGCTTAATTAATCAGGTTTAATTTTCCAACTACTTTTAACTGTTTGTTGCATGTATATGGTGGTTTTCTTGCCATCCGGTTAGATGGGCAGCCGTAGCAATGTGTATAAATATATATATATATATATATTTATATTTATATATGTGTGTGTATTTTTTTAAAAAAAAGATTTTGTTATTTTGGAATTCCGGAACCCACGCCAAACAAACAGGAAAAAACCTAATTTAATTTTACTTAATGGATGAGTTCAGTTTTTGCTCATGCTATTACGCTTAGTTCTTGTTCGTTTTGCTCTTTTAAATTGAGAACTTAAATTAAAAAATGAATTCATGTAAGAGAAAATACTGTAACAAAAAAAATTAAATCGGACTGATTAAATACGGGTTCAGAAATCAAACCCAAGTGCCCTTCAATAACTCTTATCTAGAGACTTAAAATAAATTCTCATTTGGAGTGATCAGAAAGGTTAAGTACTCAAAAGTCACTGTCGTCATATATTCCATGGCCTGTTGTTTTGCCATCGGGCATGTGTACTGCCGGGCTCGATGATGTAGGATTCTCATATATGGGATCCATGAATGTTTCATGCGCTCTTACACCCATAACAAAATATATGCTGAAACTTGTTGGCTCTTTTATTTGGGACCTTACGATAAGGTCGGCTAGGAAAAAAAAGGGACCTGTTTTTTTTTTTTTTTCTAGTGAAATAAAAAAAGGAACTTAAATAGGAAGTCTCTGTGTTTTTGCCTGAGGAAATCGAAGAATACGTTGAGAACAGCCGAGGAAAATTAGAGTGCGTTTAGGTAGAGTGGAGAATAATGATAATGGTAATAGAATGGAAAAAAAAAATTAATTTATTTGTTTGACTGTAATTTTAAAAATACTATGAAATGAAATATGAATATTTTTATATTAACAAAATTACTCTTATATTATATATAACATTAATATTTTATATATCAATATAATTAATATAATATGTAAAATGTAATATAATATAATAAAATTATTATTATATAATTATGATATATAATATAACAATATTATTAAAATTGTTAATATAATTATAATATTATAATATATAAAATGTAATATAATATAATAAAATTATTATTATATAATTATGATATATAATATAACAATATTATTAAAATTGTTAATATAATTATAATATTATAATATATAAAATGTAATATAATATAATAAAATTATTATTATATAATTATGATATATAATATAACAATATTATTAAAATTGTTAATATAATTATAATATTATAATATATAAAATGTAATATAATATAATAAAATTATTATTATATAATTATGATATATAATATAACAATATTATTAAAATTGTTAATATAATTATAATATTATAATATATAAAATGTAATATAATATAATAAAATTATTATTATATAATTATGATATATAATATAACAATATTATTAAAATTGTTAATATAATTATAATATTATAATATATAAAATGTAATATAATATAATAAAATTATTATTATATAATTATGATATATAATATAACAATATTATTAAAATTGTTAATATAATTATAATATTATAATATATAAAATGTAATATAATATAATAAAATTATTATTATATAATTATGATATATAATATAACAATATTATTAAAATTGTTAATATAATTATATAACTACTATATAATATATTTTAATTATATTATAATATAATATTGAAGGGTAATTATGGAAAAAATAAATAAAATAACTGGGAATGACTATTCCTCTCATGTGAGAAATGAATGATAATTTACCCAAAATGAGTGAATGATCATTCCTTTTGAATGACTATTCTTTTCTTATAAATCCAATCAAACATCAAATTTGAATTCCATCCCATTTTATTCATTTCCTTTTCACCAAACCAAACACGCCTTTAGAGTAATGAAAGCACACTGCATGAAAAATGCTATCGAAATATTATCGCCAGATAGACTGGTAGTAATTTATCAAAACTGTGATATGATAGCATGAGATCTAATATACTTATAATTTCGTCAAATATTTCTACTTTATCAGCGCATATATAATATTCACAGTGATGTATCACCTATATATAATATATAGATGGCATATAATTGGTTTAATTGAAGGATTGAATGAAAATTTTGAATAAGAATTTAAATTTTTATAAGAGAAAAAAAATATAAATTATCTTCTAAATTCATGAGCTAAACGGTAGTTATATCTAATGCATATGAAGAATTGTGGTATCAATTTTTTAAATAAATTGATTTGTCAAACGAGTTATTATATATATGTATATATATATATAT
>NW_010367019.1:0-1642 GCF_000414095.1 Morus notabilis
TCGAACCCCAAACCCCGAACCCCGAGCCCCGAGCCCTGAACCCTGAACCTTGAACCCTGAACCCCAAACCCAAAACCCCAAACCCCAAACCCCAAAACCGAAACCCCAGACCTTAAGCCCCAGACTCTAAACCCAGACCCTAAACCCCAGACCCTAACCCGATACCATAAACCCCAAACCCCGACCGCAAACCCCAAACCCCAAACCCCAAACCCTAAACCCTAAACCCCAAACCCAGAACCACGAACCCTGATCACGGAACCCTGAGCCCCGAGCCCCGAGCCCTGAGCCCTGAGCCCTAAGCCCAGAGCCCTGAACCCTGAACCCTGAACCCTGAACCCTGAACCATGAAACGTAAACCCCAAACCCCAAACCCTAAACCCAGAACCCTGAACCCGGAACCCAGAACCCTGAACCCTGAACTGTGAACTGTAAACCCCAAACCCCAAACCCCAAACCCTGAGACTAGAGCCCAAAACCCTGAACCCTGCACCCTGAACCTTGAACCGTGAACCGTGAACCCCGAACTCCAAACCCTGAATCCTGAATCCTGAATACCGAACCCTGAACCCCGAACACTGAACACTGAACACCGAACACCGAACACTGAACCCCGAACCCCGAGCCCCGAGCCCTGAGCCCTAAGCCCTGCGCCCTTAACCCTGAACCCGGAACCCTGAACCGTGAACTGTAAACCCCAAACCCTAAACCCCAAACCCCAAACCCCAAACCCTAAACCCCAAACCCCAAACCCTAAATCCTGAACCCTTAACCCTGAACCCTGAACCCTGAACCCTGAGCCCAGAACCCTGAACCCTGAGCCCTGAGCCTTGAGGCCTGACCCCTGAGCCCTGAACCCTGAACCCTGAACCCCAAACCCCTAACCCCAAACCCCAAACCCCAAACCCCAAATCCCAACCCTAAACCTCGAACCCTAAACCCCAGTCCCTAAACCCCATAACCTAAACCCCAGACCCTAAACCCTAGACCCTAAACCCTAAAGCCGAAACCCCAAACCCTAACCCTAAACCCTAAACGCTAAACCTTAAACCCTAAACCCTAAACCCCAAACCCTAAACCCAAAACCCCGAACCCCGAACCCCGAACATGGACACGGACCCCCGAACCCCGAACCCCGAACCCCGAACACCGAACCCTGAACAATGAAACCCAAACCCTGAGCTCCGAGCCTCGAGCCCTGAGCCCTGAACCCTAAACCCTGAACCCTGAACCCTAAACCCTTAACCGTGAACCGTAAACCCCAAACTGTAAACCCCAACCCTAAACCCTGAACCCAGAAACCTGAACCCTGAACCCTGAACCCTGAACCCTGAACCCTAAACCCTGAGCCCTGAGCCCTGAGCTCTCAGCCCTAAGCCCAGAGCCCTGAGCGCTGAACCCTAAACCCTAACCCCTAAACACTAAACCCTAAACCCCAAACTACAAACCCCAAACCCCAAACCCTAAACCCTAAAGCCTAAACCCTAGACCCTAAATCCTAGACCCTAAATACTACACGCTAAACCCTAGACCCTAAACCCTAAACCCTAAACCCTAAACCCCAAACCCCAAACCCCAAACCCTAAACCCAAAACCTAAAACCCTAAACCCCAAACCCCAAACCCCAAACCCTGAACCCTGA
>NW_010367019.1:2563-2997 GCF_000414095.1 Morus notabilis
GAACCCTGAACCCTGAACCCTGAACCCTGAACCCTAAACCCTGAGCCCTGAGCCCTGAGCTCTGAGCCCTAAGCCCAGAGCCCTGAGCGCTGAACCCTAAACCCTAACCCCTAAACACAAAACCCTAAACCCCAAACTACAAACCCCAAACCCCAAACCCTAAACCCTAAAGCCTAAACCCTAGACCCTAAATCCTAGACCCTAAATACTACATGCTAAACCCTAGACCCTAAACCCTAAACCCTAAACCCTAAACCCCAAACCCCAAACCCCAAACCCTAAACCCAAAACCTAAAACCCTAAACCCCAAACCCCAAACCCTAAACCCTGAACCCTGAACCCCAAACCCTAAACCCAAACCCTGAACCTTAAGCCCTAAACCCCATACCCCAAACTCCAAACCCCAAACCCCAAACCCTAGACGCTAAACCCTA
>NW_010367019.1:3280-5943 GCF_000414095.1 Morus notabilis
CGAGCCCTGAACCCTGAACCCTGAACCCTGAACCCTGAACCCTGAACCGTGAACCGTAAACCCCAAACTGTAAACCCCCAACCCTAAACCCTGAACCCAGAACCCTGAACCCTGAACCCTGAACCCTGAACCCTGAACCCTAAACCCTGAGCCCTGAGCCCTGAGCTCTGAGCCCTAAGCCCAGAGCCCTGAGCGCTGAACCCTAAACCCTAACCCCTAAACACAAAACCCTAAACCCCAAACTACAAACCCCAAACCCCAAACCCTAAACCCTAAAGCCTAAACCCTAGACCCTAAATCCTAGACCCTAAATACTACACGCTACACACTAGACCCTAAACCCTAAAGCCTAAACCCTAGACCCTATCTCCTAGACCCTAAATACTACACGCTACACACTAGACCCTAAACCCTAAAGCCTAAACCCTAGACCCTATCTCCTAGACCCTAAATACTACACGCTACACACTAGACCCTAAACCCTAAAGCCTAAACCCTAGACCCTATCTCCTAGACCCTAAATACTACACGCTACACACTAGACCCTAAACCCTAAAGCCTAAACCCTAGACCCTAAATCCTAGACCCTAAATACTACACGCTAAACACTAGACCCTAAACCCTAAACCCTAAACCCAAACCCCAAACCCCAAACCCCAAATCCCAAATCGTAAACCCTAAACCCTAAACCCCAAACCCCAAACCCTAAACCCTAAACCCCAAACCCCAAACCCTAAACCCTAAACCCCAAACACCAAACCCTGAACCCCGAATCCCAAACCCCGATCCCCGAACCTCGAACCCATAACCCTCAACCCCGAACCATAAACCCTAAACCTTAAGCCCTAAACGCCCTAAACCCCTTGACCCCCAAACCCTGAACCCTGAACCCTGAACCCTGAACCCTGAACCCTGAACCCTAAACCCTGAACCGTGAACCCTGAACCTTAAGCCCTGAACCGTGAACCCTGAACCCTAAACCCGGAACCCTGAACTGAACCGTCAACCGTGAACCCCAAACAGTGAACCATGAACCCTGAACCCCGAACGCCGAACCCCGAAACCCAAACCCTGAACCCTACACCCTGAACCCTAAACCCTGAACCCTGAACCCTGAACGCTGAACCCTGAACGCTGAGCCCTGAGCCCTGAGCCCTGAGCCCAGAGACCTGAGCCCTGAGCCCTGAACCCTGAGACGTGAACCCTGAACCCTGAACCCTGAACCCTGAACCCGGAACGCTGAACCTTGAACCCTGAACCCTGAACCGTGAACCGTGAACCCCGAACCCCGAACCCCGAACACCGAACCACAAGCCCTGAGCCCTGAGCCCCGAACCCCGAGCCCTGAACCCTGAACCACAGCACTAAGCCCTGAACCCTGAACCCTGAACCCTGAACCCTGAACCCTAAACCCTAAACCCTAAACCCTAAATCCTAAACCCTAAACCCTAAACCCCAAACCCTAAACCCCAGACCCCAAACCCTAAACCCCAAACCCCAATCCCCAAACCCCAAACCCTAAACCCTAAACCCTAAACCCTAAACCCTGAACCCCGAACCCCAAACCCTGAACCCAGAACCCTGAACCCTAAACCACATAAACCCCAAACCCAGAACCCTGAACCCTGAACCCTAAGCCCTGAACCGTGAACCGTGAACCATGAATTGTGAACCCTGAACCCTGAAGCCTGAACTGTGAACCGTGAACCCTGAACCCTTAACGCCGAACACTGAACCACGAACCCTGAACCCCGAACCCAAAACCCCAAACCCCAAACCCTAAACCGTAAACCCTCAACCCTAAACCCTGAACCCTGAGCTCTTAGCACTAAACCCTGAGCCCTGAGCCCAGAACCCAAACCCGAAACCCATAACCGTAAACCGTGAACTTGGATCCCTGAACCCTGAATCCTGAACCCCGAACCCCGAACCCTGAACCCCGAGCCCTGAACCCTGAGCCCCGAACCCTGAACCCCGAGCCCTAAACCCTGAACCCCGAACCCTGAACCCCAAACCCAAAACCGCAAACCCCAAACCCCTAACCCTGAACCCCAAACCCAAAACCGCAAACCCCAAACCCCAAACCCCAAACCCCAGACCCTAAACCCTAGACTCCAAACCCAGACCCTAAACCCCAGACCATAAACCCCAAACCTCGACCGCAAATCCCAAACCCCAATCCCCAAACCCTAAACCCCGAACCCCGAACCACAAATCCCGAACCCTGAACCCCGAACCCTGAACCCCGAACCCGGACCCCTAACCCCGAACACCGAACCCTGAGCCCTAATCCCGGAGCCCTGAGCCCTGAGCGCTGAACCCTGAGCCCTGAACCCTGAACCCTGAAGCATGAACCCAAAACCGTGAACCGTAAACCCCAAACCCCAAACCATAAACCCTGAACCCTGAACCCGGAACCCCGAACCCTGAACCCTGAACCCTGAATTGTGAACTGTAAACCCCAAACCCCAAACTCTAAACCCCAAACCCTAAACCCTAAACCCTTAACCCTAAACCCTTAACCCTTAACCCTGAACCATGAACCCTGAACCCTGAACCCAGAGCCAAGAGCCCTGAACCCTGAGCCCTGAGCCCTGAGGCCTGAGGCCTGAACCCTAAACCCTAAACCCCTAACCCCCAACCCCAAACCCCAAACCCCCCAA
>NW_010367019.1:6696-12093 GCF_000414095.1 Morus notabilis
TGAACCCTGAACCCTGAACCCTGAACCCTGAACCGTGAACCGTGAACCCCGAACCATGAATAGTGAACCTCGAATCGTGAACCATGAACTCTGAACCCCGAACGTCGAACGCTGAACCCCGAACCCTGAACCCCAAACCCCAAACCCTGAACCCTGAACACTGACCCCTGAACCATGAACCTTGAACCCTAAAACCTAAACCCTGAGCCCTTAGCCCTGAACCCTGGGCCCTTAGTCTTGAGCCCTGAACCCTGAACCGTGAACGTTGAACCCTGAACCCTGAACCCTGAACCCTGAACCCTGAACCCTGAACCCTGAACCTTGAACCCTGAACCCAGAACTCTGAACACCGAACCCTGAACACCGAACACCGAACCCCGAGCCCTGAGCCCTAAGTCCTGAGCCCTGAGCCCTGAACCCTGAACCCTAAGCCCTTAACCCTAAACCCTAAACCCCAACCCCAAACCCCAAACCCTAAACCCTAAACGCTAAACCCCAAACACCAAATCCCTAACCCCACACCCCAAACCCTAAACCCTAAGCCCCAAACCCTAACCCTTAAACCCTAAATCGTAAACTGTAAACCCCAAACCCCAAACCCCAATCCCCAAACCCCAAACCCTAAACCCTAAACCCTAAACCCTAAACCCAAAACACTGAACCCCGAACCTCGAACCCCGAACCCAGAACCCAAAACCCAAAAACCCAAACCCCGAACCCTAAACCCTAAACCCCTTAAACCCCTAACCTTGAACCCGGAACGCTGGACCTTAAACCCAGAACCCTAAACCCTGAACACTGTGCCTTGAACCGTGAACCCTGAACCTTGAACCCTAAACCCTAAACCCTGAACCATGAAGCTTGAACCCTGAACCGTGAACCATGAATCCCGAACCCGGAACCCCGACAACCGAACCACGAACGCCGAACCCTGAACCCTGAACCGTGAACTTTGAACCCCAAACCCCAAACCCTAATCCGTAAACCCTCAACCCTAAACCCTGAACCCTAAGGCCTGAGCCCTAAGGCCTGAACCCTGAGCCCTGACCCTGAACCCTGAACCGTGAACCCCAAACCCCAAACCCTTAACCCTGAACCCTAAACCCTGAACCCCGAACCCTGAACCCTGAACCCTGAACCCTGAACCCTGAACCCTAAAAAGTGAACGCTGAACCGTGAACCCTGAACTCTAAACCCTGAGCCCTTAGCCCTGAGCCCTGGCCCTAAGCCCAGAACCCTGAACCCTGAACCTTGAACCCTGGGCCGAGAGCCCTGAACCCTGAGCCCTGAGCCCTGAACCCTGATCCGTGAACCCTGAACCCTAAACCCCAAACCCCAAACCCTAAACCCCAGACCCAAAACCCCATAACCTAAACCCCAGTCCCTAACCCTAGACCCTAAACCCTAAAGCTGACACAACAAACCCTAAACCCTAAACCCCAAACCCGAAACCCTAAACCCTAAATCCCAATCCCTAAACCCGGAACACTGAACCCCAAACCCTGAACCCCAAACCCCGTTTCCAGAACCCCGAACCACGAACACCAAACCCCAAACAACGAACCCCGAACACTGAGCCCCGAGCCTTGAGCCCTGAGCCCTGAACCCTGAACCATGAACCCTGAACCCTGAACCCTGAACTGTGAACCGTAAACCCCAAACAGCAAACCCCAAACCCCAAACCCTAAACCCTGAACCCTGAACCCTGAACCCTAAACCCTGAACCCTGAGCCCCGAGCCCTGAGCCCTGAGCCATGAGCCCTGAGCCCCGAGCCTTGAACCCTAAACCATAAACCCTAAACCCCAAACTCCAAACTCCAAACCCCAAACGCTAAACCCTAAACCCTAAACCCTACACCCTAAACCCTAGACCATAAATCTTACACCCTAGATACAACTCGCTAAACGCGAAACCCTAAACCCGAAACCCTAAACCACAAACCCTAAACCCTAAACCCCCAACCGTAAACCCTAAACCCTAAACCCCAAACCCCAAACCAAGAACCCTAAACCCCGAACCCTAAATCCCAAACCCCGAACCCAGAACCCTCAACCCCGAACCCTAAACCCTGAACCCTGAACCTTGAACCCTGAACCCTGAACCCTGAACCCTGAACAATGAACCGTGAACTGTGAACCCCGAACCGTGAACCGTGAACCGTGAACCATGGACTCTGAACCCCGAACGCCGAACCCTGAACCCCAAACCCTGTACCCAGAACCCTGAAGCCTGAACCTTGATCCCTGAACCTTGAACCGTTAACCGTGAACCCCAAACCGCAAACCCTGAACCCTGAACCCGAACCTCGAACACCAAGCCCCGAGCCCTGAGCCCAGAGCCCTAAGCCCAGAGCCCTGAGCCAGGAACCCTGAACCCAAAACCCCCAACCCTAAACCCTAAACCCAGAACCCAAACCTGAAACCCGTAACCCGAAACCCAAAACCCTAAACCCTGAACCCCAAACCCTAAACCCTAACCCCTAAACCCTAAACCATAAATCCTAAACCCCAAACCCCAAACCCCAATCCCCAAACCCCAAACCCTAAACCAAAGCCCTAAACCCTGAACCTCAAACCGTGAAACCTGAACCCCGAACCCCGAACCCCGAACCCCAAACCCTAAACCCCTTAAACCCCCAAGCCTAAACCCAGAACGCTGAACCCTAAACCCAGAACCCTGTGCCCGAAACCGTAACCCTGGACCCAGAACCCTAAACCCTGAACCCTGAACCACGAACCCTGAACCCTGAACCCTGACAACCGAACCCCGAACGCCGAACCCTGAACCCTAAACCCTGAACGTTGAACCCCAAACCCCAAACCCTAAACCCTGAACCCTAAGCCATAAACCCTGAGACCTGAACCCTGAACCCTGAATCGTGAACCCCAAACCCCAAACCCCAAACCCCGAACCCCAAACCCTGCACCCGAACCCTGAACCCCGAACCCTGAACCCTGAACCCTGAACCCTGAACCGTGAACCCTTAACCGTGAATCGTGAACCCTGAACCCTGAGCCCTTAGCCTTGAGTCCTGGCCCTGAGCCCTGAAGCCTGACGCCTGAACCTTGAACCCTGAACCGTGAACCGTGACCCCCGAACCCCAAATCCCGAACCCCGAACCCCGAACCCCGAACACCAAACACCGAACACCGAACACCAAACCCCAAACCCCGAGCCCCGAGCCCTGAGCCCTGAACCCTGAACCCTGAATCCTGAACCGTGAATCGTGAACCGTAAACTCCAAACCCCAAACCCTAAACCCAGAACCCTAAACCTTGAACCCTGGGCCGAGAACCCTGAACCCTGAGGCCTGAGACCTGAGCCCTCAGCCCTGAACCCAGAACCCTGATCCGTGAACCCTGAACCCTAAACCCTGAACCTTGAACCTGAACCCCAAACAACGAACCCCGAACCCTGAGCCTTGAGCCCTGAGCCCTGAACCCTGAACCCTAAACCCTGAACCTTGAACCTGAACCCCAAACAACGAACCCCGAACCCTGAGCCTTGAGCCCTGAGCCCTGAACCCTGAACCCTAAACCCTGAACCTTGAACCTGAACCCCAAACAACGAACCCCGAACCCTGAGCCTTGAGCCCTGAGCCCTGAACCCTGAACCCTAAACCCTGAACCTTGAACCTGAACCCCAAACAACGAACCCCGAACCCTGAGCCTTGAGCCCTGAGCCCTGAACCCTGAACCCTAAACCCTGAACCTTGAACCTGAACCCCAAACAACGAACCCCGAACCCTGAGCCTTGAGCCCTGAGCCCTGAACCCTGAACCCTAAACCCTGAACCTTGAACCTGAACCCCAAACAACGAACCCCGAACCCTGAGCCTTGAGCCCTGAGCCCTGAACCCTGAACCCTAAACCCTGAACCTTGAACCTGAACCCCAAACAACGAACCCCGAACCCTGAGCCTTGAGCCCTGAGCCCTGAACCCTTAACCCTGAACTATGAACCGTGAACCCCGAACCGTGAACCGTGAACCCTGAACCGTGAATCATGAACCCTGAACCCCGAACCCTGAACCCTGAACCGTCAACTGTGAACCCCGAACCCCGAACCCTGAACCCTGAACCCCGAACCCCGAACACCGAACCCCGAGCCCCGAGCCCTGAGCCTGAGCCTTGAGCCCTGAGACCTGAGCCCTGAACCCTGAACCCTAAACCCCAAACCCTAAACCCTAAACCCCAAACCCCAAACCAGAAACCCAAAACCTGAAACCCGAAACCCAAACCCCAAACCCCAAAGCCTAAACCCTAAACCCTAAACCCTAAACTCCAAACCCTAAATCCTAACCCCTAAACCCTAAATCGTAAACCCTAAACCCCAAACCCCAAACCCTAAACCCCAAACCCCAAACCCAGAACCCTGAACCCCGAACCCCGAACCCCAAATCCCAAACCCCGAACCCTCAATCCCGAACCCTAAACCCTGAACGCTAAACCCTAAACTCCCTAAACCCATTAACCCCCTAACCCTGAACCCTGAACCCTGAACCCTGAACCCTGAACACTGAACCGTGAACCCCGAACTGTGAACCCTGAACCGTGAACCATGAACTCTGAACCCCGAACGCCGAAGCCTGAACCCCGAACCCTAAACCCTAAACCCTGAAGCCTGAACCTTGATCCTTGAACCCTGAATCGTCAACCGTGAACCCTGAACCCCGAACCCTGAACCCTGAACCCTGAACCCCGAACACTGAGCCCCGAGCCCTGAGCCTTGAGCCCGGAGCCCTGAGCCCTGAACCCTGAACCCTAAACCCTAAACCCTAAACCCCACACCCCACACCCGAAACCTGAAACCCGAAACCCGAAACCCGAAACCCCAAACCCAAAACCCCAAACGCCAAACCCCAAACCCTAAACCCTGAACCCCAAACCCTAAACCCTAACCCCTAAACCCTAAACCGTAAACCCTAAACCCCAAACCCCAAACACCAAACCCCAATCCCTGAACCCCGAACCCCGAACCTCGAACCCTGAACCCCGAACCTCGAACCCTGAACCCCAAACCCTGAACCCTGAACCCCGAACCCCGAACCCCGAATCCCAAACCCCAAACCCCAAACCCCAAACCCTAAACCCCTTAAACCCCCAACCCTGAACCCAGAATGCTGAACCCTAAACCCAGAACCCTGTACCCTGAACCGTGACCCTGGACCCACCCTAAACCCTGAACCCTGAACCCCAAACCCCGAACCCCGAACCCCAAACCCCGTATCCAGAACCCCGAACACTGAACCCCAAACAACGAACCCCGAACCCTGAGCCTTGAGCCCTGAGCCCTGAACCCTTAACCCTGAACTATGAACCGTGAACCCCGAACCGTGAACCGTGAACCCTGAACCGTGAATCATGAACCCTGAACCCCGAACCCTGAACCCTGAACC
>NW_010367019.1:12302-15857 GCF_000414095.1 Morus notabilis
CTAAACCCTAAACCCCAAACCCCGAACCCCGAACCCCCCAAACCCCAAACCCCGAACCCAGACCCGGACCCTGAACCCCGAACCCTGAATACAGAACCCCGAACCCCGAACACCAAACCCCAAACACCGAACCCCGAACCCCGAGGCCTGAGCCCTGAGCCCTGAACCCTGAACCCTGAATCCTGAAGCCAGAACCCTTAACCGTGAACCCTGAACCGTGAACCGTAAACCCCAAAACCCAAACTCTAAACCCTGAACCCTGAACCCGGAACCCTGAGCCCTGAGCTCTGATCTATGAGCCCTGAGCCCCGAGCCCAGAACCCCAAACCCTGAACCCTAACCCCTAAACACTAAACCCTAAACCCCAAACTGCAAACCCCAAACCCCAAACCCCAAACCCTAAACCCTAAACCTTAAACCTTAAACCCTATACCCTAAACCCTAGACCCTAAATCCTAGACCCTATATACTACACGCTAAACCCTAGACCCTAAACCCCCAAACCCCAAACCCTAAACCCTAAACCCCAAACCCCAAACCCCAAACCCTAAACCCTAAACCCCAAACCCCAAACCCCAAACCCTAAACCCTAAACCCCAAACCCCAAACCCGAAACCCTGAACCCTGAACCCTGAACCCTGAACCCTGAGCCTTGAACCTTGAACCCTAAACCCTGAACCCTAAACCCTGAACAATGAACCGTGAACCCCGAACCATGAACCATGAAACCTGAACCGTGAACCAGGAACTCTGAACCCCTACCGCCGAACCCCGAACCCTGAACCCTGAACCCTGAAGCCTGAACCTTGATCCCTGAACCCTGAACCGTCAATCGTGAACCACGAACCCCGAACCCTGAACCCTGAGCTGCGAGCCTTGAGCCCTGAGCCCTGAGCCCTGAACCCTGAACCCCTGAACCCTGAATCCTGAACCGTGAATCGTTAATCGTAAACTCCAAACCCCAAACACCAAACCCTAAACCCAGATCCCTAAACCCTGAACGCTTAACCCTGAACCCTGAACCCTGAACCCTGGGCCGAGAGCCCTGAACACTGAGCCCTGAGGCCTGAGACCTGAGCCCTGAGCCCTGAACCCTGAACCCTGATCCGTAAACCCTAAACGCTAAACCCTAAACCCCAAACCCCAGACCCTAAAACCCATAACCTAAACCCCAGACCCTAAACCCTAGACCATAAACCCTAGACCTTAAACCCCAAACCCTGAACCCTAAACCCAAACCCTAAACCCTAAACCCCGAACCCCGAACCTTGAAACCCAAACCCCGAACCCCAAACCCCGTATCCAGAACCCCGAACCCCGAACACCGAACCCCAAACAATGAACCCCGAACCCCGAGCCCCGAGCCTTGAGCCCCCTGCTCCCTGAGCCCTGAACCCTGAACCCTGAACCCTGAACCCTGAACAATGAACCGTGAACCCCGAACCGTGAACCGTGAACCCTGAACCGTGAACCATGAACTCTGAACCCCGAACTCTGAACCCTGAACCCCGAACCTTGATCCCTGAACCCTGAACCGTCAACTGTGAACCCCGAACCCTGAACCCTAAACCCTGAACCCTGAACCCCGAACACCGAGCCCCGAGCCCTGAGCCTTGAGCCCTGAGCCCTGAGCCTTGAGCCCTGAGCCCTGAGCCTTGAGCCCTGAGCCCTGAGCCTTGAGCCCTGAGCCCTGAGCCTTGAGCCCTGAGCCCTGAGCCTTGAGCCCTGAGCCCTGAGCCTTGAGCCCTGAGCCCTGAGCCTTGAGCCCTGAGCCCTGAGCCTTGAGCCCTGAGCCCTGAGCCTTGAGCCCTGAGCCCTGAGCCTTGAGCCCTGAGCCCTGAGCCTTGAGCCCTGAGCCCTGAGCCTTGAGCCCTGAGCCCTGAGCCCTGAACCCTGAACCCTGAACCCCGAACACCGAGCCCCGAGCCCTGAGCCTTGAGACCTGAGCCCTGAGCCTTGAGCCCTGAACCCTGATCCGTAAACCCTGAACGCTAAACCCCAAACCCCAAACCCCAGACCTTAAACCCCATAACCTAAACCCCATACCCTAAACCCTAGACCATAAACCCTAGACCCTAAACCCCAAACCCTAAACCCTAAACCCAAACCCTAAACCCTAAACCCCAAACCCCAAACCCAGAACCCTGAACCCAGAACACTGAACCCTCAACCCCGAACCCTAAACCCTAAACCGTAAACCCTAAACTCCCTAAAACCATTAACCCCCTAACCCTGAACCCTGAACCCTGAACCCTGAACCCTGAACACCCCGTATCCAGAACCCTGAACCCCCAACACTGAACCCCAAATAATGAACCCCGAACCCCGAGCCCCGAGCCTTGAGCCCTGAGCCCTGAGCCCTGAACCCTAAACCCTGAACCCTGAACAACGAACCGTGAACCCCGAACCGTGAACCGGGAACCCTGAACCGTGAACCATGAACTCTGAACCCCGAACTCCAAACCCTGAATCCCGAACCTTGATCCCTGAACCCTGAACCGTCAATTGGGAACCCCGAACCCTGAACCTTGAACACCGAGCCCTGAGCCCTGAGCCCTGAACCCTGAACCTTAAACCCCAAACCCTAAACCCCAAACCCAAAACCTGAAACCCGAAACCCCAAACCCAAACCCCAAACCCCAAAGCCTAAACCCTAAACCCTAAACCCTAAACCCCAAACCCTAAACCCTAACCCCTAAACCCTAAATCGTAAACCCTAAACCCCAAACCCCAAGCCCTAAACCCTAAACCCCAAACCCCAAACCCAGAACCCTGAACCCCGAACCTCGAACCCCGAATCCCAAACCCCGAACCCTCAACCCCGAACCCTAAACCATAAACCCTAAACTCCCTAAACCCCTTAAACCCCTAACCCTGAACCCTAAACACTGAACCCTGAACCCTAAACCCGAAACCCTGAGCCCTGAACCTTGAACCCTGAACCCTGAACCCTGAACAATGAACCGTGAACCGTGAACCCCGAACCGTGAATCGTGAACCCTAAACCATGAACCATGAACTCTGAACCCCGAACGCTGAACCCTGAACCCCGAACCCTGAACCCTGAACCCTGAAGCCTGAAGCTTGATCCCCGAACCCTGAACCATCAACCGTGAACCCCGAACCCCGAACCCTGAACCCTGAACCCCGAACCCTGAACACCGAGCCCGGAGCCCTGAGCCCTGACCCTGAGCCCTGAGCCCTGAGCCCCGAACCCTGCTTCCTAAACCCCAAACCCTAAACCCTAAACCCCAAACCCCAAACCTGAAACTCGAAACCTGAAACCCAAAACCCGAAACCTGAAACCCAAAACCCGAAACCCTAAACCCTAAACCCTGAACCTTGAACCCTAAACCCTAACCCGTAAACCCTAAACCGTAAACCCTAAAGCCCAGACCCCAATCCCCAAACCCCAAACCCTAAACCCAAAACCCTGAACCCTAAAGCTCGAACCCTGAACCCCGAAGCCTGAGCCCTGAACCCCAAAACCCGAACCCCGAAACCCAAACCCCAAACCCCAAACCCTAAACCCCTTAAACCCCCAACCCTAAACCC
>NW_010367020.1:0-1280 GCF_000414095.1 Morus notabilis
TAGATCTAATCTCTGTTCGCGCTCTACAACCGCCAAGGGAACGGCGACATCTTTTCATCTTGTAACAGGGCCCATCATCCGTCATATCGAAGCTCTCTTCGTGCTCTACAACTGCCATGGGAACGGGGACAACCTTTGGTGTTGTAAAGGGGCCGGCCTTTCAGACGTTATATCCAAGCTCTCTTCACGCGCTAACACCGCCACTGGAATGGCGACAACATTTGGTGTTGAAACGAGGCCCATCAGCCGTTAGCTCGAAGCTCTCTTCACGCTCTACAACTGCCCTGGGAAGGGCGACAAATTTTGGTGTCGTAACAGGGCCCATCAGCCGTTAGATCGAAGCTCTCTTCGCGATCTACAACTGGCACGGGAACGGTGACAACTTTTTATGTCATAACGGGTCCCATAATCCGTCAGATCAAAGCTCTCTTCCCCCTCTACAACCGCCACGAATTTAGCGATAACTTTTTGTGTCGAAACGGGGCCGGTCCATCACAGGTTATATCGAAGCTCTCTTCGCGCTCTACCACCGCCACTAGAATGGCGACAACGTTTGGTGTTGAAGTAGGGCCCATCAGCCATTAGATCGAAGCTCTCTTTGCGCTCTACAATCGCCCCGGGAAGGGCGACAAATGTTGGTGTCATAACAGGGCCCATCAACCGTTAGATCGAAGAAGCTCTCTTCGTGATCTACGAATGGCACAGGAACGATGACAACTTTTGGTGTCGTAATGGGGCCCATCAGCCGTTAGATCGAACCTCTCTTCGCGATCTCCAACTGCCACGTTTTCGGTGAAAACTTTTGGTGTCCTAACGGGGCCCATCGGGCGTTAGATCGAAGCTCTCTTCGCGCCTTACAACCGTCACGGGAACGGTGACAACTTTTGGTATTGAAATGGGGCCCATCAGTTGTTTGATCGAAGCTATCTTCGTGATCTACAACTGTCACGGGAACGGCGAAACTTTTGGTGTCGTAACGGGGCCCATCAGCCGTTAGATCAAAGCTCCGTTCGTGCCCTACAATCACCACGGGAATGGCAACAACTGTTGGCGTCGTAACGGGGCCCATCAACCGTTAGATCGAAGCTCTCTTCGCGCTCTACCACCGCCAGGGGAACGGTGATAACTTTTGGTGTCGTAACGGGGCCCCTCGGCTGTTAGAACGAAGCTCTCATCACCATCAACGAATGGTACGGGAACGGCGACAAATTTTGGTGTCGTAACGGGGCCCATCAGCCGTTAGATCAAACCTCGCTTCGTGATCTACAACTGGTCCGGGA
>NW_010367020.1:2472-2576 GCF_000414095.1 Morus notabilis
ATAATTTCGAGAGTGCAATTCCAAGTTTATAGTGGAGTAACTATTGGAATTAATAGAATTAATAAATTAATTAAAGTGTTTAATTAATTATTAATTTTATTGGA
>NW_010367020.1:2715-5838 GCF_000414095.1 Morus notabilis
TTATTATTTAAATAATGTGATTATTTAAATTTGAATTTGAACATATCTAGATTTATCCATTTAAACTTATTTGATAAGTTGTTCAATTTAGAATTCAAATTAATTTAAGTTTGACTTAAATTTGAATTTGAATCTGAATTAAAAGTGGACTACAGGGTAAAGGATTATTTTTCTCTTCCTTCCCTATCTAAATTGGCGCCACACACAGGATTAGAAAACCCTAATATGGCCGGCCACCTTGGAGATAAGGGGAATGGATTTTTGTTCTGAAATTCAAAATTGGAGATAGGGATTTGATCATGTTTTGAAGTTTGAATTGTAGAGACAATTTTTTGACATATTATTCAGCCCTAAGTTTGGTGTGGCCGAATTTCTCATAGAGTGAAAAATAGAGAGCAAAATTTTTCTCCAAAAATTCTACATCGTGCATGCATTGGTGTTTGTGGAAATTTGAGTGTTTTAGAAACCTATTTTGTCTCATGTGTGCCCACACTCACGTCTACGTGGAATCAAGGAATTGACGTGGAAGACTTTGGTATTCTAAACACAAAGCTCGGAGCAAGGACTGTTCGTGGTCAAAGAAATTCAAGTTATCATCCGAGTCGGCTTCCAGGTATTTTTCGGTTGATCCTTGAATGATGTAAATTAATGTGATTAATTTATTCATTCATAAATTAATATAATCTATAGAGTATCTCAAAAGTTTTATGAAAATTTTTGTTATACACGATCAGCTGTTTTCCCACGCTTTCGCACCCGAATTTGATTCGGGAACCAGCAGTAACGGGGCCCATCAGCCGTTAGATCGAAGCTCTCTTCGTGCTCTACCGCTGCCAGGGGAACGGTGACAACTTTTGGTGTCGTAACGGGGCCCCTCAGTTGTTAGATTGAAGCTCTCTTCACAATCAACGAATGCCACAGGAACGGCGACAAATTTTGGTGTCGTAATGTGGCCCATCAGCTGTTAGATTGAAGCTCTCTTCGCGCTCTACCGCCACTAGGGGAACGGTGACAAATTTTGGTGTCGTAACAGGGCCCCTCAGCCGTTAGATTGAAGCTCTCATCGCGATCAACGAATGGCACGGGAACGGTGACAAATTTTGGTGTCGTAACGGGGCCCTTCAGCCGTTAGATCGAACCTCTCTTCGTGATCTATGACTGGCACGGGAACGGTGAAAACTTTTGGGGCCGTAACGGGGCCCATAATCCATCAGAGCGATCAACGAATGGCACGGGAACGGTGACAAATTTTGGTGTCGTAACGGGGCCCTTCAGCCGTTAGATCGAACCTCTCTTCGTGATCTATGACTGGCACGGGAACGGTGAAAACTTTTGGGGCCGTAACGGGGCCCATAATCCATCAGATCGAAGCTCTCTTTGCGCGCTACAACCGCCCTGGGAAGGATGACAAATTTTGGTGTCGTCACGGGGCCCTTCAGCCGTTAGATCGAACCTCTCTTCGTGATCTATGACTGGCACGGGAACGGTGAAAACTTTTGGGGCCGTAACGGGGCCCATAATCCGTCAGATCGAAGCTCTCTTCGCACTCTACAAAGGCCACAGGAACGGTGATAACTTTTTTTGTCGTAACGGGGCCCATAATCCGTCAGATCGAAGCTCTCCTCGCACTCTCAATCTGCCACAGGAACGGCGACAACTTTTGGTCATAACGGGGCCCAACAACCGTTAGGTCGAAGCAATCTTAGCAATCTACAACCGCCACCGGAACGGTGAGAACATCTCTTCGTGATCTACAACTGCCACTGGAACGGTGACAACTTTTGGTCTCGTAACGGGGCCCATCAGTCGTTAGATCAAAGCTCTGATACCGATCTATGACTGGCACAGAAATAGTGAAAACTCTTGGTGTCGTAACGAGGCCCATAATCTGTCTGATCAAAGCTCTCTTCGCCCTCTACAACTGCCACGAAAACAATGACAACTTTTGGTGTCATAATGGGCCCATTAGCCGTTAGATCGAAGCTCTCTTCGCAATCTACTACGGCCACAGGAACGCTCAAAACTTTTGGTACGTAACAGGGCCCATCAACCGTTAGATCTAATCTCTGTTCGCGCTCTAGAATCGCCACGGGAACGGCGACATCTTTTGGTGTCGTAACAGGGCCCATCATCCATTATATCATAGCTCTCTTCGCGCTCTACCACCGCCACTGGAATGGCGACCATGTTTCGGTTCGAAATGGGGCCCATTAGCCGTTAGATCGATGCTGTCTTCGCGATCTACAATGGCCACAGGAATGGCGACAACTTTTGGTGTCCTATCGGGGCCCATCAGCCGTTACATCGAAGCTCTCTTCGCACTCTACAACTGCCACGGGAATGATGACAACTTTTGGTGTCGTAACGGGGCCCATCAATCGTTAGATCGAAGCTCTCTTCGCGATCTACAACAGTGACAACATTCATAGTCATAACAGGGCCCATCATCCGTTAGATCGAAGCTCTCTTCGCGCTCTACAACCGGCACTAGAACGGGGACAACTTTTGGTGTCATAACGGCATCACCCATTAGATCGAAGCTCTCTTTGCGCTCTACAACAGCCACGGGAATGGCAACAACTTTTGGTGTCATAACGCGGCCCATCAGCCGTTAGATCGAAGCTCTCTTCGTGATCTACAACTGCCACGTTTACGATGAAAACTTTTGGTCTCGAAACAGGGCTCATCATCCATTAGATCGAGCTCTCTTCGTGCCCTACAACTGCCACGGGAACGGCGACAACTTTTGGTGTCAAAATGGGGCCCATCAGCCATTAGATCGAAGCTCGCTTCGCGCTCTACTGCTGCCACAGGAACGGTGACAACTTTTGGTTTCATAATGGGGCCCATCAGTCGTTAGATTGAAGCTCACTTCGCACTCTACAACTGTAACGGGAATGGCGACAACTGTTGGTGTCAAAACGGGGCCCATCAGCCAATAGATCGAAGCTCACTTCGTGATCTACAACTGGCACGGGAAAGTCGACATCTTTTGGTGTCATAGCGGGGCCCATCATCCGTCATATCGAAGCTCTCTTCGCGCTCTACAATCGCCACTGGAATGACGACAACTGTTGGTGTCGAAACGGGGCCCAACAGCCTTTAGATCGAAGCTCTCATCGC
>NW_010367021.1:0-1875 GCF_000414095.1 Morus notabilis
TGTCGTAACGGGGCCGGCCCATCAGACGTTATATCGAAGCTCTTTTCGCTCTCTACCACCGCCGCTGGAATGGCGACAACGTTTGGTGTTGAAACGAGGCCCATCAGCCGTTAGATCGAAGCTCTCTTCGCGCTCAACAACCGCCCCGGGAAGGGCGACAATGTTGGTGTAGTAACGGGGCCCATCAGCCGTAAGATTGAACCTCTGTTCGTGATCTACAACTGCCACGGGAATGGCAACAACTGTTGGCTTCGTAATGGGGCCCATCAGCTGTTTGATCGACGCTCTCTTCGCCCTCTACACCCGCCCCAGGAAGGGCGACAAATTTTGGTGTCGTAACGGGGCCGGCCCATCAGACGTTATATCGAAGCTCTCTTCGCGCTCAACAACCGCCCCGGGAAGGGCGACAATGTTGGTGTAGTAACGGGGCCCATCAGCCGTAAGATTGAACCTCTGTTCGTGATCTACAACTGCCACGGGAATGGCAACAACTGTTGGCTTCGTAATGGGGCCCATCAGCTGTTTGATCGACGCTCTCTTCGCCCTCTACACCCGCCCCAGGAAGGGCGACAAATTTTGGTGTCGTAACGGGGCCGGCCCATCAGACGTTATATCGAAGCTCTCTTCGCGAGCAACGAATGGCACGGGAACGATGAAAACTTTTGGTGTCGTAATGGGGCCCATCAGCTGTTTGATCGAAGCTCTCTTCGTGATCTACACTGCCACGGGAACGGCAAAACTTTGTCCCATTACAACACGAAAAATTTGTCGCCTTTCCCGTGCCATTCGTTGATCGCGAAGAGAGCTTCAATCTAACGGCTGATGGGCCCCATTACGATGCCAACAGTTGTTGCCATTCCCGTGGCAGTTGTACAGCGTAAACGGAGCTTCAATCTAACGGCTGATGGGCCCCGTTACGACACCAAAAGTTTCGCCGTTCCCGTGGCAGTTGTAGATCACGAAGAGAGCTTCGATCTAACGGCTGATGGGCCCTATTACGACACCAAAAGTTGTCATCGTTCCCGTGCCATTCATAGATCGCGAAAAGAGCTTCTTCTGTCTAACGGCTGATGGGCCCCATTACGACACCAAAATTTGTCACCCTTCATGGGGTGGTTATAGAGTGCGAAGAGAGCTTCGATCTAACGGCTGATGGGCCTCGTTTCAACACCGAATGTTGTCGCCATTCCAGTGGCGGTGGTAGGGCGCGAAGAAAGCTTCGATATAACATCTGATGGGCCGGCCCCGTAGCGATACCAAAGGTTGTCCCCGTTCCCGTGGCAGTTGTAGAGCACGAAGAGAGCTTCGATACCGATGATGGGCCCCGTTACGACACCAAAAGATGTCGCCGTTCACGTGGCAGTTGTAGAGCGAAAACATAGATTAGATCTATAGGTTGATGGGAGCCATTACACAACAAAAGTTTTGAGCGTTCCTTTGGCCATTGTAGATTGCAAAGAAAGCTTCAATCTAACGGCGAATGGGGCCCGTTACGACACAAAAAATTGTCACGGTTTTGTGGCGGTTGTAGAGGGTGAAGAGAGCTTTGATCTGACGGATTGTGGCCCTCGTTACGACACCAAAAGATGTCGCCGTTCACGTGGCAGTTGTAGAGCACGAAGAGAGCTTCGATCTAACGGCTGATGGGTCCCATTACGACACAAAAGTTTCGCCATTCCCGTGGCAGAGTTAGATCACGAAGAGAGCTTCGCCCTACAACCGCCACGGGAACGACGACAACTTTTGATGTTGAAATGGGGCCCATCAGCAGTTTGATCGAAGCTCTCTTCGTGATCTAACTCTGCCACGGGAATGGCGAAACTTTTGTGTCGTAATGGGACCCATCAGCCGTTAGATCGAAGCTCTCATCACGAT
>NW_010367022.1:0-213 GCF_000414095.1 Morus notabilis
CCATTGATTCTGCTTAACTTGTTGCACAATGTCCGGTATAGAAACCAGAATGTATACCATAGCCTGGTTATAATCTTCGTAGAACTGAAGATCGTACTCACTCACCACTTCAGTCATTTTCCAATCTTCCAAAGCTAATGACGCCAGAATCCCCGTCGGCTTCCTGCTAAGGGCATCAGCCACCACATTAGCTTTTTCAAGATGATACTGCAG
>NW_010367022.1:524-818 GCF_000414095.1 Morus notabilis
AAGACTGGTGCACTTGTCAGTCTGACCTTCAATTCCTGAAAAGCACTTTCACATTCGGCGTTCCATTCGAATCTGACTTCCTTCCTCGTCAACCGAGTCATCGGTGCAGCGATGCTCGAGAAGTCCTTCACAAAACGCCGGTAATAGCCTGCCAGTCTGAGAAAACTGCGAATCTCCGCTACATTCTTCGGCCTTTCCCACCGTAGCACAGTCTCGATCTTAGAAGGATCGACAAAAATTCCTTATCTAGAAATCACATGCCCAAGGAACTTCACTTCTGTCAGCCAGAAGTCA
>NW_010367023.1:0-8005 GCF_000414095.1 Morus notabilis
TAAAAATATAAGTCAAATCATTTGCTACACATTGCCGATAATATTTAATTTCTGACCACAATCACTACATAAAAATATTATCACCCTTAAGTTATCAGCTTCTTCCTATTTAGTCCTTTTCATCACTTATACATTTACTCTTTTGATTAATCTGTCTTTCGCTATTGCTCTTTATGACATTCGTATTAGCAAACACTATTGTAGGAAATCTTTTGTCAAGTGCTTGATAGATAACGCATGGCGCTGAAGATAGGAAAATATATATATAAATTCTTTTTTTTCATTTTTTTAATCTATATTCTGTTATAAATTTAATTCATAAGTTATTCTTATGTTCTTTACTTCTCTTATATATTTGATATTGTAAATTATAAATTTATCTCATTGTAGACACAAGATGACCATACATATTTTTATTGCAAAATTATCGACATATTAATTTGCTACCAATTGTATTAAATTATAAAACTATATTGTTACCGTAACAAAATGGTTCATTTAAGTTGATATATTTTCTCCCGTATTTATTTATTTCTGTCATTTCCCACTGTTTTTTCCTTTTTTTCTTTTTTTTTTTCCATTACTTACATAAGAATTTATCAATCTATGTTTATCTAATTTTATATAAAAAAAAACTTAATAAAGGACTTGTAAACTATACTTTTCATGATTGATGAAATGATAACACATAATTAATAAAATGATAACATATATAAAACAAAAATTGGTCGAATAAAATGACAATAAAGATATAGAATATAGTTTTTAAAAAAGTTTAGTCCTAATTTGTGCAAATGATTTGGATATTCTACACACGTTCAACACATTAAAAAATTACCTAGGCCACTTTTAGCATGCTATCAAAGGCGGTTGTCTGGGCCGCCTTTAGCATGTTATCAAAGGTGCCTGAGCCGCTTTTAGCATGTTATCAAAGGGCCGTCTAAGCCACTTTTAACATTTTTTAATCTAAAATAAAATCTTAAAATATAAGTTTCTATTATTGCTTTAAAAACAACATTTTTTTTTTCATTTTTTAAACTACGATTAAAATAAAAATTGACTTAACAAAGTGAAAACAAATGTATATAGCAGAGATTTAAATAGAAATTAAACATTATTTATAGATACAATTTGCATATTACTTTTAATAAATTACACATAAAAATTTTTAACATCCTTTTAGTCTAAAATAAAAATTTAAACTATAAATATGTGCTCTTGCTTTAGGAATGACATTTTCCTTCTTTTCTTCTTCTTTTTTCCTTTTTTTCCCCCTTTCTAACCATCAAAATAACCTTATATTATGACTAACAAATAAATAGGAGAACACTAACAAAAAAATGATCGTGGTCGAATCAGCATATAAATAATGTTAATTCATAAATAGATCAAGATATTAACAACATTGTCAATAAACGTGTAAACATTACACTTTCCAAGGAATCTTACGCCCGTTTTTTTCAGCATCTGAAAATAGCGACGAACTACATAATTCCTACAACTATGTTAGTCATTGGACTTAATTAATTATAACTTCTTAAATACGATAATACTAATTTCTCATGTATTGTTGTTGAAAATTATATGTTGCCAATTATATGTTGCCTTATGAAAGGCAACAACTCCAAAAGGATTACATATACTAATACATGATTCAATCAATAAATATCAAAATCACATTAAAAATGTAGTCTACAAAAAAATTGTGCACAATATTAAACAATAACATAAGCTACCGTATGATAACATACATAATTAACTTTTATTATATGATTAAAATACCTTATTACCAATAATATACATGTATGTTGAATAAAATTGTTTAGTCATGTAATCAATAACCACTTACTATTTCTAACAATTAGGAAAAATGACCACTCCTATTCGAGCACTGTGATCAATGAAGTCTATAGCACCATCAGAGTCAGAATTTCTAGATTATAGACAAATAATGAATTCACTACCGGATGTATAATAAGCTTGGATTGTATCTTAGTTGATGAAGAGGTAAAAATTTTTATAAACACTACATTATATAATATTTTATTCAATATTTAGCATTACACAATGACTAACTTTCTTACATTTTAACCATGCAGCATGAAGCGATTCAAGGATCGATCCGAGCAAAAGATTCAGATATCATTTCAGAAAAAATTCAACTTGGTAATATATAGTGCTGGAACTTTAGACGGGCCGCCCGAAACCGCTCAAAAAAACTGAGTTTTTGCCCGAGCCCGACCCACCCGAAAAATTCGGGCCGCCCGCCCGAGCCCAAATTTCCCCTTGAACGGGCCGCGGGCTTGTGTTAGTCCGCCCGAGCCCGCCCGATTTGCCCGAATTTTTTTAAATATTTTTTAATTTTTATAATTATTAAGTTAGTTTATGTTAAAATTATGTAAAAATCAAAATCAACATTCAATAGACATTATTAACACAATTGAATAAATTAATCATGTATATTATTGATGTATTAAATTTGTAATTCATGATTGTCTCGTTAAAAATCATACCAAGAAAAATCTAATTGGGATAAAAACTTGGCAAGGAAAAAAGAGTGCAATCATTTTGTGACGAATTATAAATTTTACAAACTTACAAAGTTATACAATTACAAATACAATGTCAAAAGTAAATACATATTTACAAATTACAAATTTACAATTTAATTGAAACTGAAGGATCGTCTTCAAAATTAAATGTTAATCGATTAAATTCATCAATCCCATTCTTGGTTGCCGGCGAAATTGTATCCTATAGACATTGATCGGCCCGATCCCAATCCTTAATGCAAACCAAGGCTTCAACGATATCCCTTTGCAATGTATTCCGGCGTTCCTCAAGTATTCTTCCTGTCGTACTGAAGGCTTGTTCAGATCAAACAGTGGAGACTGGGATCGAAAATATATCTATTGCCAATCGAGTTAGGATTGGCCAAGTTAATGCCCGTGCCCTCTACCATTGAACTAAGTCAAACGATTCTGCTGCACTGCCGACTACTAAGCCTTCACTGAGGTACGCCATAAGCTCGTTGAAACTGCTGCCGCCACTGCCACTTGTTGATGAAGATCCACTTCCACTCACAGCTTCCGTTTGAGTTGTCTTCTTCTTCTTCTTTAGCCTGAAAACATTCAAGAATGAATGGGGGTTTTCATCTTGTTGTTACGGTTCCTGTACTCTAGAGTTTATGCTTCTAAACCTAATCTCATATTTACTATAGATCTCATATATTTTCGCCTTTATTATTAAAAATTGGTCCGTACAAGTGATGCCTAAAAATTCACCTAAGTTTTCTAAACCACTTTCTAATCCGTCTAATTTTAATCTAGGATCAAAAATTGTACCTAAACCATATAACAAAGGCAACTTAGACCAATATTTTTTAAATTTATTTTCCATAGAATGAACAGGAACTCCTAAGATTGGGTCCTCCCTATATTTGTGAAATAAAATACTAATTCTTAAAAGTGCTCCTAAAGCTAAAGGTGGTGTTGGGTAGTATGTTCCACTAAGTTTTAGAGTAACTTCATGAAACCTACCTAAAAATTGATATAAAATTTCGGCAATTTGCCAATCAAATTCATCTATATGTCTTACTCCTAATTTTGCACACATATAGTTTGTTATAGCATCCTTATAAGGGATGCATTGTTGAAGCATAATATAAGTTGAGTTCCATCTTATAGGCATATCTAACGCTAATGCTCTAGGAGGTATATTTAATGCTTGTAAGAACCTAAACCAATCTTCTTGTCTTTGGTTACTACCTTGAATCCATGCAAGACTATCTCTAATTCTTTTAATGTGATTACCCATTTCTTTTATACCAGATTTAACTATTAAATTGATTACATGACATGCACAATGTTGGTGGAAAATAGTACCGTCACCGAATAGACTTAAATCATTTTCAAAGAATTCAATTGCTTTTGTATTGGCACTAGCATTATCTAATGTTATAGCCATTACTTTATCTCTTAATCTAAATTCATCAATTACATTTAAAATTGTGTTATATATTAAATCCGCGCTATGTGATCCTAGAATACATTTAAAACATAATATTCTCTTATCTAAATCAAATCCTTTAAGTAATGTCCGGTTATAGCTAAATAATCTTTATGGCAATGGCAGACCAAATATCTATCGTTAACGCAACCCACTAGTCGAGTGTAAAATGTTTATTAATGCATCTTTTTTTTAAATAATTTTAATAAATCTTTCCTAAGAGTAGTTTTTGAAGTGAACTGTGCATTAGGATTGTGTACAACCTTAATATATCGTTGCCAATTAGGATGCTCTACAAAACTAAGTGGTTGATCAAAAGTAGCTACCATTCGCGCAACTTCTATACGATCTACTTGCGGATCGTATTTCCAAGTGGTTAGACCACCGGTTGCGCGATCAAAAGATAATTGTGTTTGGCAGAGTTCGGGTCCACTAGATTGGCTAAGCTTTTGAAGACACTGTTCGGAGTGTCGTCTCAAGTGTGTGGTGCCGTGAATAGTGTCACCTTGTAATTTAGATAAATAATATTTACACTGAGCTATATGTTTAGTGTTACCTTCATTATCCACCTCGTCAATTATGTCGAAGTGATCCCAAACTGTCGAGGTACGCTTACATTTCCTCCTGGAGGTTGCAACACTTGCCGACGCAGACGCAGACACAGTTGCACTCGCTGCTTCTCCATGCCCACCACCACTATTGCAACCACAACCTCTAGTACGTCCACCATGGCTCGGATTAGTAGATTCTTGCGTAACAAACTCATTAGTGGGAAATTGCCCTTCTTCTACATTGTGTTGGGCATCAATGGGAATACCACCACAACCAAAAGGATCCATTATAAAAAAATAAGATGGATTTGAGAGAGAGAGAGCTTTAGGATAATGTGATAGTTTTTAGAAAAATTATGAGAGAGATTGAGAGAGATTGAGAGGGATTGACAGAGTTTGAGTGAGAAAAATGTGTGGGGGATGGGGGGTATTTATAGGGAAATTTTGGGGTTAAAAAATGATTTTTTTTCAAAAAAAATCGGGATAAATGGCTATTTTTTGAAATTCGGGCTGTTGGGCACTCGGGCAATTCGGGTTTTCGGGCAAAATTCAAAAAACTAGCCCTTTCGGGTAATTCGGGCACCTCGGGCAGGTCGGGTTTTGGGCAGAATTCGGGCAAAAATTCAAAAAACTAGCCGTTTTTGGGTAATTCGGGCACCTCGGGTTTTCGGGTAGAATTCGGGCAAAATTAAAAAAAAGTAGCCGTTACGTGCATTTGGGCAGTTTTGGGGCAGGCGAGTTTGGGCATTTTTCGGGCACTTCGGGCACACATAATTTTTGGGTCAGGCAATTCGGGCAGTTTGGGCATGGTCGGAAAAATTTAAGAAAATTCCGGCGAACGGCAGTAAACGGCGATTAGACGGCGATGGGCAAAAGAGTCAATGCAAAATTCGGGTTGCCCAAGTCCGAACCCGAAAATCTACCTTGGGCGGGCGGGAAATGGGCTTGCCCGCCCGAGCCTGAAAAAATTCAGGCTTCGGGCAGCCCGCCGACCCAAACTTCCAGCACTAGTAATATATATGACATCAATTTCTTTGTTACACAGAACAAGCCAACGTACAAAGTCGTGCCACACATTTTGATGCTTCAATTTGCACAAGCAACTTATTTCACTCTAATTACAGAAGAACCACCGCCAATCCCATTCCACAAATTCTATTTCATTGAATTTGATCAGCTACAACAAAGAGTTAACACCATCAAAATTTTAAGAGGTAACACAAATAATTTACCCTAATTGATAAAAAAAATTATTGTTGATTAGTCAATACACATTGATAACAAGTTTTATGCATTTTATATCAGATGTGATTGGAGTCATTACAAGTGTCCAAGCAATTGAACAAACAAACATCGGCAGCAGATCAACATCGTGACCCACTGTTGTCATACAAAAAATAAGGTAAATATATTTCAAACACCTTCTACCACTCCTTTATTACTAAAGGTTACCATTCTAAGATATCTTTGCTATCTTATTCCTTTAACAGGAACAAACAACTACGAGTCACCTTATAGGGGCACAAAGCATATCAATTTGATGAAAACATAATAAGATCCATTGGACCACTAACATTAGCAATCTTTGCTGCAATGTCCGTCAAACAATATCTAAGTATGTTTTAAAAACTTAATTACAACAATTACAAACATAAACAGAATCCTTATAGAAAAATACTGACTAAATAAATATCAATATCTTAGGCAATCCATATGTATCAAGTACTGCAGCAACAATTTTTTATATTAATCCAGACATACCAAAGACAAAAATATTGAAGACAAGGTAATAAAACTAATACGAAATATTTTTTAGAAAAAAAAAAGATATTATCTTTCTCCATATCTAAAAATTCATATTATTCAATCATATAAATACTTTTGCTTTTCTCTAAACAGATTTTCTCACCAAAGTTAGCAAATCGAGTTCCTACCAGCATCAATAACATCTACCCAGGTGATCGAAGAACAAAAAAGAAAAAACAGAAGAACAATCAATGAGCTAAACACATTAGATGCAGAAAACAATCAAGTTAGTATTACTTTATTTTTCTATTCTTTTGTTAATCAAATTACTCAAACTAATAATGCTTCTTTATCCATCCAGGCACTAAATTCACAGTAAAAGCTACAATAATTGAATTCACAACAGATCAAGGATGGTATTATAACTCCTATCTTAGATGTTATCGACAATTAAAGAAAACAAATCACAGTTGGTGGTGTGACAGTCACGGTCATCTAAACACAACACGTCCCATGGTAACAAAAATTACTAGTAAATTATTACTAAAATTAATATACCATAATTAATTACAATAAATAAATAATCATATTAATAAATTATTATTACATATGTTACAAGTATAGATTAAATGCATAAATCCAAGATACTACTGAAAACATGAAAATCATCATATTTGGAAGAGCAGCGCAAGCATTAATTAAGAAGTCTTCTTTTGCACTAAAATTTGATGAAGGTTTTACTGATCCATATATAATTCCACCAGCAATTGACCAATTAAAAGGACAAACAAAATCTTCCAAATCTATTTCCAACAAAGAGAGACACAAATATCTACAATTGTTTCTAAAATATTTAAAGATACTCGACCTGCTGTAACACCCTGAAGAATTAATTGAGATTAATTAAGGTAATTGAGATTATTAGTGTGCCTAATCTGGATTATTAATTGAGATTAATTAATAAATGTTTCTGACATGTGTGAGTTTAAATAGTTCCAAGGTATTTAAATTATTCTCAGTAATTTATTTTAAACCAAAAGTGTGTATGGGCGCATTTTTGGACTGTTGTTTAAAATATTATACACATGTCCTTTTCTTTCCTTTTCCTTTTCTTTTCTTTTTCCTTTTTCCTTTTCCTTTCTTTTTCCCTTCCTTTCCCGTGCATCACTCTCCCTCTCTCTCTCTCTCTCTCACTCTCTCGTGTTCTCTCTCACTCTCTCCCTCTCTCATTTTTGTCCCAAATCAAACGGATCTTGAACCAAGAAGATTTAAAGAAGTTTTCAACGTCAAGAGAAGGATTCGAGGTAAGATTACTGAAAGAACCTCTCTTGAATTTCAAGTTTTTGAATTTCAAAACTTATTTTTGGTTCAAATCGGATTTTGATGGTTTTTGAGTAAAACTAGAGTAGAAATTGGAGATCTTGGGTTCTTTCGACTTGTTTTAGGACCTAGAACCCAAATCTAGTGGTTTCCCTTTCAAATATTTCGATTTGGGACTGGATTTGTAGGTTTTTGGATTGATTTTCGTGAGCTTCTCTCGCGCAGCTGATTCCACCGGTCGACCTGTGCGGTCGACCGGATCACATGGAAACCGGTCGACCTATGCGGTCAACCGGATTGCAGGCTGACCGGTCGACCGGTGTGCATACTATCGGTCGACCGGTAGTGTTGCACTGCTCTGTCACCGGTCGACCGGTGCA
>NW_010367023.1:8041-8322 GCF_000414095.1 Morus notabilis
GGGAGAACCCAAATTAGCTTCATTTGGGGACTTGAGTTAGATGGATTAGCATTGTTAATCCTTGTTTTGAGATTGAAAACCCTTGGAATGATAATTTGAAACATGAAAATGGATTAGGGCACACTAATAGGAAATCTTGGTTGGAAATTGAGATTTGAATTGCTTTAGGAATGAGAATTAATCCTAAAGCGTTGTCTTGCATCAGTGATCGCTGAGGATTCAAACTGAAGGGGCTTGAGGAAGCGGAAGCCGGAAAAGGCAACGCTAGTCCCAGGTTTGAT
>NW_010367023.1:9330-11691 GCF_000414095.1 Morus notabilis
CACCACAGCAATAGAACCAGCATTGCCACCACCACAGATGTCGACCACCACAGTAATAGACCCAAAACTAGCAGCCATGTATAGCATATTTACAAGTTAACATCAGTTATTAATGAATATTGTACTTTAACATTTATAATATGCATCTTAATCTTCTATTATGATTCCAATTCTGAATCTTAATCTTCTATTATGATTCCAGTTCCGAATCAAGACCAGCAGAGCAATCAAGAAAAAGAACAAAAAGCAAATAATATCATTATCTCAAAATCTTTGAATTAATACTTTATATGACTAAAATTATTTAAATCTTCTAAAAAATTAGCACTATTTTGTTAAAAAAAAAAAATTATTTTGCAACTCTGAAGAAGCACCAAAAAAAAAAAAAAAAGGAAAAATACACAATATAACATCCTGCAAAAAGTTTTTGGTAGACATATAATATATATATATATATATATGTCTATATGTGTATGTATATATACACTAATACTATATTTTTCTCTCAACATGTAACATCCAATGAAAAGTTTTTAACAAGCATCTAATATACCTATGTCTATATATGTATATGTATATATACTAATATTATACTTTTCTCTCAACATTTTACATAAATATACATATATATATATATAAACTAATATTGCACCAAAAAGTTGGACTTCCAGTAGAATAAAAACTTTTCCTACAGCAACGCGCGGGCACAAAATTAGTTTACAACTATAATTTATTCCAAATAAAGTAATATTAAAATATCTACAATAATCATATATTTACAATAAAAAAATCCAACATTTACAATTTCACGGATAATTATGTAAAAAAAAAAATTAACAAAAAAAAAATCATACATAAATTAAACTCATATACAAATAAAGGAATAAATATAAATCTCCACGCTCTATAGCTGCTTCCTCCCTAGATGAACAAACAAACAATTTGACTTATTCAGTTACATTTTTGAGTTATGATAACTTGAGTTTAAATCTTGAGTTAAATTTGAATTGAAGTTTTAATTTGAATATGTTTTAACTGTGTACATTTAAATTATAATTTAAGATGAGAATTTTTTTGAGTTTGTGTTTAGATGGGTCAAAACTTAAATTTGTATTTAGATAATATTTTAATAAAAACTCAATGATGATGAAAAATTTTAATATGATATATGGGTGTGATTTTATTCGTCTCTTCGTTGTGAACGCATAAAAAAACATCTCAATCGGAATTAAAACGAAAAAATTATAGCATTTTTAAGAATAGAAAAAATATGGTTCATTAACTTGAGTTTGAATTTAAGAACTTAAATTGAAGGGGAAACTTGAACTCAGATTTTAACTCCAAACTCAAGTTAAAATTCAAATTTTACAAAAGAACATGAACTTAAATAAAGTTGTAACTTGAGTTTAAATTTTTTTTGAGTTTGGATACAAACGAACAAGTCCTTAAAAATCTTCTGTAACAAAATTCGATTATATAAAATTCATTGAAGGAAAAGAAATATAAGTTAAAAACTCTGGAAAAATATGAACAAATAAATAAATGAATGGAAAAAAATATGTGTATATATATATCAAGAAAGAAAATTCATAAAGTATAATTGTAGAAATATTTTTATATAGTGGTTGTGGCTCAAATATCTAATAGTCTCAGCAACATTTGACAAATATAATTGATATATATATATTTTTTTATGACTACTTTGTGGCTGCCTATGTAAGTGTTTTCATTAAAATGAAAAACACTAATGGCAATTACACAAAAACATAAAAATTAATAAATATTATATCTGACACATAAATTATAACATATATGTAATGCAAAATAATTGAATGGAATAAAATATAAAATTATCTAAAAACTACCAGATGAAATAAAGGAGGGAAAGAACAACCCCCAAAATCGAAGAAGGAATAAGGCGTAGGACTTTATTTGCACAAAATGACCAAAAAAGCCCAACCAAATAATAAAGGAAGGCTTAACCCTCGTTCACTTCGTGGATTCGAGTTTTCAATTCGAGTTGAGATGTGATATTTTTTTAGAGTTTTTCACTGTAACATAAAAAGTTAGATGTGACATTTTCTAAGAACTTTTTACTGTAAAAACTTAAAATTAAAAACTTAAATCGGTGAAATGAACGATACCTTAATTTAGTAAGGATTTTAGGAGCTCCAAATAGATTATTTAGCTAGTCAAACCTATTTTTTGTGTTCGGTAAAAGCATAAAAAAGTGCTCTGAAAGAATATTAGGAGAATTTGAAGTTAAAATCAGAAACAATTTTGGACTGATTCTAGATTGGGTGGGAATCTTAAAAACCTCTTTAATGAAATTTTCGTTATTACGATTTTACCCCTGCTGAA
>NW_010367024.1:0-365 GCF_000414095.1 Morus notabilis
TAGAGTTTTGGATATGTTAAAAAAAAATGTAAAAACGTGTTGCAGGAGGACTGACGAGGTGGGACACGTGGCGCAAGCGGATTCGCGCGGGAAGACGAGCTGTACTGGCTGGGCCCACGCGGAGGAGAGCTGGACGCGCGCGGAAGAGAAACTCGCGCGGAGAGGGAGAGTGCGCGCAAAACGCGCGTACGTGGGGGAACAGTGGGACACGTGGCGAGCTCTGGTTGGAGGGAGCTGGAACGCGGGACCCACGCGGAAGAGAGAGGAAGTCCGGGTGACGCGCGCGTGAGGAGAACTCGCGCGGAGGAAGCAGCGTGCGCGCCAAGCGCGCGTACGCGGGGGAGCAGCTGGACCCCACGGGACGC
>NW_010367024.1:521-1193 GCF_000414095.1 Morus notabilis
GACTCGGCTAGCTGGTGGGCTGATGGGCTTTGGGCCGAATTGGGCTTTTCTTAGGCTCAACTTTTGGGTTTTGCTTGGTAAACTAGCCCAAATTCAATTGTTTTCTTCAAAAACCTGAAAAATAAAATAAATCCAATTAAAATTAAATCCTCTAAATTTAGGAATATTTGAAATTAAAATCACAAAATTGATAAAATAGTTTGACAATTATGAACATTAAAAGTGCAAATTCGTGCACTTATCAGCCATCTTGAGCATAAAAATTCCACAATCACCACTACAAAAAACAACCACCAAAAATTTAACAATTAGAAACAACAAATATAAATGTAAAAATGAATGAAGGGAAAATAACAAAACATTTAAAGATAAAAAAAAAAACTAACCCGTTCTCTTGTCTTGGACAATCGTCAAATATGATCTCAAAAGGTTCAAGACGATCAAATTGACTTGTGAAATACCTTTTCGCATGAGACTCAAAGTAGCCAACAGATTCCAGCAAGTGGGGGAGAATGACTGCCAAAGATTGCACAAAAGCACGGACTTGCTTCTCTATCCTCTTTGAAAAAAGAGAATCATATAACCTAATACAATGATCTTTGAACTCTACATAACCTAAAATCCAATGCTGCCTACGCTCAAGAAAAATAGGTACAAGAAGAATGTCCACCT
>NW_010367024.1:1455-30303 GCF_000414095.1 Morus notabilis
TATCAGATTTGTTACAAAATAAAAAAAAAATCATGCGTAAAACTAAAAAAAAAAGGAAGAATCTTACCGAGTCAGTTAGCCAACACTTTGATGTCCATAAAATTTGAAACCAATGTTTTGAATAATGGTGTCAACTTTAAAATCAAAAGGAGGCTTTATCATAAATGCATCGCTGGCCAGTCCCCACGCTTTTCTTGAGATCATATTACTCTTATACCATGATAGGAATCTTTCCTTGTCCTCCTTTGATGCATCATTGTCAACAATTTCAGAGAATGGACAAAAACATAAAAATCGTTCATCTATACATTTAATAGGTTCTTGTGATGTTGCTGCCTCATCATACAAAATAATCCTTTGATCAGAACATTTATCGCCTTCCTGGGCAGCTTCATGAACAAGATCCCTCAAAACTGAAGCAATTGTATCTTCAATTTTTTCAGAAGAAACATCCACTTTGTCATCTTCTTTCTCTGCAACTGCTTCTTCAATTACTTTTTCCTTTATTTCTTCAACTTCTTCCTTTTTTTCTTCAAATGCTTGTTTTTCCTCTGTTTGCTTGTTCTTCTTAGAAGAAAACACATTGTCAAACTTTTCACCAATCAACTGAACCGCATAAAAAATTTGTTCTTTGAAATCTCTTCGAAGGGAAGAAACTTCAACAACCAAACTATCAGTTTTGGCCTCCAAGGAAGCAATGCGCGCCAAAACTTCAGAATTATCAAAAGCACCCTAAAAAATGCAAAAGATAACAAAATGAAAAAAGTCAAATCACAATGACAAACACAACACATCAAGCTATGGAACATAACCAATCAAGTTACGTGAAAAACCTGTCAATTTATGGACAAAAACTCTTATTTATGGATAATAACTCGTCAAGTTATGGTTCATAACCAGACAAGTTATGGACAATAACGGTGAATTATGGACAAAAAAACTCTGAATTATGGACAATAACTTGTCAAGTTATGGTTCATAACCAGACAAGTTAATGGACCATAACCTGACACGTTATGGAGGATAACATGTCGAAACAAAACCTGATTTTCACATAACTTGATTTTTAGAAAACAACCTTACAGTTCCAATTGTAAATTGAAAAATGAACAAAAACAAAACTAACAAACCTGATTTTTTGGAGGAGGGATAAATGGAGGAGGGACAGTTTCAAAATCTTTATCATCCTCCTTCAAATCACAGCTACTAGAAGCCAGAACATCCTTTGTCGACTTCTGAAAAAAACCGTCAAGATAATTGTAGAGACGCTCTGATTCAATTGGTTCCATTGAAAAACAAGAGAACTGAAAATAAAAAATAAAAACATTAAAACAAAAAATAAGCAACAGATATTAATAAAAACATTAAAACATGAAAATTTTCTATAAAAAAACTACCAAAACAGAAGTCTAACCTGGCCAATTTTGCTGTTCAACACATCAAATGGCTTCTTCGAATAATTTTCATCCGTTGACCATTTGAAAATTCGGGGAATAGGCTCATCAATTAACTTTTTCAGTGCACAAATACCACCAAGGTGTGGTAGACATTCATAAGCCCAAACTTGAAAAGCAAAGGCCAAACCGTTGATCTTATATCCATCTACGCGTCTCTTCTTATTTCGAAATAGAACCTTATCATCGTGCTTGTACAAAGTCTCAATACTAGATTTCAGACTTGCAAAAAGTAAATTAAAAGACAATCTACCCCAAGAAAAATCGTTAAAGTTAGGGCTATCAACAATTCTAATCAAATCATCAACAACCCCCACGTCCTTGGGCTTAGCTAAAAGAAAAAGTGACACAAAATATAACAAACCCATTTTGACAGCTTCATCATCACTATCAAAATGAACAGACTCAAAACAGTTCTTAATAGTAGCCCTCTTTACAAGCCTTGTACAATGATCCTTGAAATATTTGGTACGTCTAGAAAAATCAGATGAATTTACATAACTTGAGAAGTTTACATGTCCTGAGCACTTTAAACCAGAAATTAATGCAAACTCCTCAACTATTAACTTAGTAAAAGAATCACAAAACTTGAACCATAGCTCATTTGTATTTAGATTGTGAACCACATGAAACAGTAACTCGTGTATCAGCTGACACTGGTTACTGTACTTTACCAAATCCAAAAACCGACCAAAAATTGTTCTTCTGAATAAATCTTTCTGACTTTCAGAAAACTTTTTGTTTAATTCCTCTATAACAGCAAAAGAGGATGTTATATTAACCTGGCCTCGAAATCTCTTGTCAGGATTAATACGATACTTCCAAGACTGTAAAATGAAAAAAAAAACGAAGAAAAACAATATGAGGATAAACCTAAAAATACACGATCAAAAAAAAAAAAAAATTCCATATCCTAAATTCGAAAATCTATAAACTAAGTTGAAAAAATTAATCAAAATACCTCCAAAGTGTTACGAGTGGGAGAAGGACGAGCAACTTCTTCGGAACTTTTTTTCTCCATACCAATTTTCTTGTTCACAACCTTCGAGCGTTTACTCAGAGTAGAAACAGAAACATTGTCCTTCCTCTTGCTTTGTGTTTTTGCCATATCTTAAACAATAATATATAGAATCACAAAATCAGAGCAAGAAAAAAAGAACCAAAGGAACGCAAAAAAAAAAAAAAAAAAACTCATACCAAAAAAAAAATGTCAGAGAATGCACACTGTCAGCGATGATAGAGAGAGTTGCAGAGCTAGGAGAAAAAAATCGCAGTAGACGGACGGAGGGAAGAAAGACAGATCGCCGAAGAAGAACGAAAACAAAAACCTAAAAAATCGCAGGAGATCACCGGTGGAAAGAAAAAATTGTCTTAGAGAGAGAAAACATAGAGCACAAGTTATGCACAACAACCGAGTAAAAAAATCTGAGATACGGTTTTTAAAATATAACCGAATAAAAAATCTGTAAATTATGGACCATAACCTGTCAAGTTATGGTCCATAACTTTACAAGTTATGTGCAAAAACAGAGTAAAAAAAATCTAAGATACGGTTTTTAAAATATAACCGAATAAAAAATCTGTAAATTATGGACCATAACCTGTCAAGTTATGGTCCATAACTTTACAAGTTATGTGCAAAAACAGAGTAAAAAAAATCTAAGATACGGTTTTTAAAATATAACCGAATAAAAAATCTGTAAATTATGGACCATAACCTGTCAAGTTATGGTCCATAACTTTACAAGTTATGTGCAAAAACAGAGTAAAAAAAATCTAAGATACGGTTTTTAAAATATAACCGAATAAAAAATCTGTAAATTATGGACCATAGCCTGTCAACTTATGGTCTATAACTTGACAAGTTATGCACAAAAACCGAGTAAAAGAAATCTGGGATACGGTTTTTAAAATATAACTAAATAAAATATGTAAATTATGGACCATAACCTGTCAAGTAATGCTCCATAACAGCACAAGTTATGGTCAATAACTTAACAAGTTATGCACAAAAACCTATCAAATTGACAATAATCCATAAATCACAGTTTTTTTAACTATTAAATGCAAGGATTTCTTTTATTATTAAAAAATTTGAATATTTTCCTTCAAATCATTCAATTCCAACTTATAACATAAAGACAAAAAATCAACTTAGACCATGATGATCAGTTCATATCAACAAATGTGGGGTTTGAACAAGTCCTCCTATTGTGGCCAACTTGCTTGCATCGACTACACTTCACAGATTGCTTCTCTCGTTCTCCACTAGAAATAATTCTTTGCTTCCTTGGTCTCCCAGCACCACGTTTAAACTTAGGAGGAAGAACAACCTCCACCTCACTGCCCTCTGAAAATTGCCACTTTGATCTATTAGTAATAAGATAGATTGCAGCATCATATGTTGCTTTGAATGCATTGTTGGTGTAATAGTAGGAAGTAAAATGTGTTGGATCAAGATTTCTTTTCCAAATCGATGCAATAGCGTGTGGACATGGAAATTCATCAGCTTGCCAAACAAGACAACTACATGTTCTTGCCACCAAGTCAACCATCTCACCAACTAAACCATCAACAACATAATACTTATTGATATCAATGGGTTGAACCTGAAAACATGACAAAAATAAAAGAAAACAGAGCATTCAAAAAACAATAGAATAACTTCAAAAAAAAAAAGGACCAAAAGAATCACACAAAAAATCACATAAAAAAAATAACCAAAATAATGAAACAAAAAAAAAGTAAATAATTGAAAGAAAAGCAACTTACAGATAAGCAACGTGCAATCTTTTCCCTATCACGAAGGCGTTTAGTTGCATGTTTACTCAAGTATGTAAAAGTCTTATCCGCCTTATTTCGACGCTCATAAAACCATCTTTGCAAGAGGGATCTGAAATGCTCAATTAAAGCTTCAACAAGATACTCCCTAGCATTCATTAAGACATTATTCAACGACTCGGAGATATTAGTCGTCATGACATCATATCTCTTCCTCTCAAAGTGAGCACATGCCCACTTTTCAACCCCTACTTGTAGCAAATAATTTTGAATAGCTGGTCGAACTGCCTCCAATTGACGCATGAAGTAACCAAAGTCTTCCTTACGGTATGCCTTGGCACAACGATAGAATATAGCATCCACATGCACACCTTTAAAATTTGAATTCAAATTTCTAAGTAAATGCTGCATACAAAATCCATGAGATGCATCTGGAAATACCTTCTCAACTGCTTTAGGGATACTACTCTTTCGGTCAGAAACAATAACAAGCACTTCACGAGTTCCGATGGCCTCCTTAAGCCTTTCAAAAAACCATTCCCACGAGGAGTCATTCTCCGAATCAACAATTGCAAAACCAAGCAGAAAAATATGATTATCAGCATCTAAAACTGCAGAGAGAAGCAAGGTCCCAGAAAACTCATTCTTCAAAAAAGTGCCATCAACTGAGATCACAGGCCTACAATGGCGCCAACCATGAATAGAAGCCCCCATGCACAAAAAAAAATACTTGAACCGCCCATCATTGTCAAGATCATAAGAAGTCACAGATCCCACAAAAAAAAAAATAAAATAAAAACGTTTAAAATAACTATTAGTCACGGAGAAATTAAACTCTTGTCAGTGAATTAAACATTTAAAATAACCCACGTTACATATAAATGTTATGTAACTAATAACTATATCATGCATAAACTGTACAAATAGACAAAACCATAAGCATAACACATAAAAATAAAAATCATTAGGATTACTCTCCTTGAAAATATTGCACAGAAAAGGAATGGATGCATACGACTCCATTGCACTTCCTCTCATTGATGCTAACGCATATCGGCGAGCCATTCGCGTTTTGTAGTAACTAATCTCAACACCATGCTTACCATGCATTATATACCTCAAATCATTAGGACGCAAACGGTCTGCATGCCCAATGCTAAAATCGCCCTTTAAAAACTCTGAAACAATACGACTATTTGCTTGACGATGCTCAGCACTAGCAACATCAAGTGAACAAGTATGTTCCTTAATATACTTCTTCACTGCCCAAACATTACCATTTGAAACCTTAGCAGCACGCATCTTCCAAGTACAACTCTTATTTTTACAAACCAAAACATAAAATGAATTATTAGATCTTTCAGATTTAAATTCAAAATGCCTCCTAATAGCAATTACATGCATGAATTTCTTGAGAACCGACTTGCTCATGAATTGATTGCCTACATTCACATCAAACGACATAGGTAACTTTGAAATATCCAAATCTTCAATCAAAAAATTATTCATCGCAACATCAATATCATCTTCAAATTGACAAATGGAACCATCAACATTAGAAGATGACGCCTCATCTCTTGAACTCATAAAATAAGATGAAGAAGAAATAGATCCCACTGCACTAACGGAGCTACTAACAAAATCTATTACCAACGGGTATCCAAGAGCTTCCTTGCTGTGTCAAACTAAGTTTAAAAACAATTTAACATCATCATCCCTCTTTAGGTCTCAGAAACCAGATCAATTAGGTCTGGACTTCCTTCCCACAAAAAGTAATAAAGAATGAACACCAGCATTAAAACCAAACAACTCAAGATTCAGCTCCTCACATAAACACTCTTGTAAAAACTTCAAAGAAGCATCCTCTGGAATAAAAACTGATTGAAAATCAAAATTTGTATATTAGTTTTCTAGACTCCATTTTCCCCTATAAGCAACAATGACTGAAATAGATTGCATGCCTACAAACATATTGCAGGAACACTGTCACGTTAAAGTGTATAACCGGACAAGTTATATAAAAAAACCTCTCAATTATGGACCATAACTCGTCTAGTTATGTTCCATAACTGCACAAGTTATAACAAAAACTGTCATGACTGAAACAAATTGAAAACAAACCAAAAAATGCAAAACGAAGAATCGACCGGAAAACGAAATTACAACAAAAACGAAATTACAAAAAAAAAAATAGAAACGAAGAATGCCCAAACATGTTCTTCCGTAGAAATCGACCGGAAAACAGCAAAAAAAAAAAAGGATTAACGCACAAAAGAAAGAAAACAAACCGAAAAAATGCAAAATATGAAAACGAAAATACAAAAAAAAAAAAAAAACTAGAACCTGGTAAAGCACCGGAACAGCTGCTCAAATCCAAACGAGAACAAGAACTACCGACTGACCAACCTGTTGATCCACCGACGATTCACCGACGAGCAAATGGAAAATCGATGATCCACCGACGATCCACCAACGAGAGACAAAATCTGAGCGCAGTTACGAGAGAGAGAGAGAGATCTGCAACAGAGAGAGAGAGAGAGAGAGAGAGAGAGAAAGATAGAGACGATCGAAAGAAACAAAGGAAAAAAAAGGGTAAATTTGGAAATTTAAAAATTATGGCCTAATAATTTTCAAAACTAAAAATTGGCCTATATGCTTCCTTAAGGTTTTAAAATTGGCCTATTCTCTACTATTTCCCTAAAATAAAAGGATAATTCTCATGTATGGATATGAAGAGAAATACCCTTTTAGTAAAGTTTTATTTTAAATTATTAAGGGCCTATTTGGTACACATATTAACACATAATTTTAATTTTGTTATAGTTTCTTCTTTCACAAAGAATTTGAATAAAAAAATTGATAAATTAGAATTTGAATATAAATTAGAATCATTGACTTGAACGCGTGAATCAAATGGACTCTAGATTTATTATTAGATAAGACTTAAGATTAAAAGAAAGATAATAAATGAAAGGACTTTGTAACTAGTTCTTCGGCAAGAGAAAAAAAATAATTGACCAAAATTTTAAATTCTTCAAAACTTTAATTTTAATCTCTGCCGATACGTATATAAATTAGAAAAGAGAATCCATAAAATACACAATAAGATAATGTAAGAATATAAAAAGAAAGGTCCTCAACTTTCCTCTCTATTTTCTTGATATAGTTTATGTATCTTTACTAAGGGTTACAACTTATAATCAGCAAGAATACCCCATTCGTTATGGTTGATACAATAAAACCGCATGAAACAATAGATAGCATAGCAAATATCGACAGACTTCTTTCTTTCAAATACTTGACGAAACTCGTGGCCTTTGTTGAAATAGAGATCAGAATATTGAGAAAACAATGGCTTTGCTTTCCATTGATTAAGAAAGAATATTTATACACAAAATTGGACATTGCCGAGAGTTACCCAAAACACAAAAATAGGAAACTATCCTAGAATCAGGGAATTGCAACTAATTACAAGGATATTACACTAATTACAGGAATTTACAATATAGAGAAAATCTTTAGTAATTAATTCTCTAATATGCCCCCTCAAGATGGAGCTCCAAAGGAGAGGCCAATCTTGACTCTTAGGTCTTGGAAGCGGCTTCGTGGAAGAGGTTTGGTAAGAGCATCGGCAAGTTGATCTGCTGAGGAAACATGAGTAACACGAAGAGCACCTGATTGAACTTGATCCCAAATAAAGTGATAGTCAATTGCCACATGTTTCATGCGCGAATGAAAGACTGGATTAGAACAGAGATAGGTGGCACCAACATTGTCACAATAGATAACAGGCGGTGTAGGAAGAGTGACGCCAAGCTCTGTGAGAAGGGAACAAAGCCAATTGATTTCTGAAGTAGTGGCAGCAACTGATCGATACTCAGCTTCTGTGGATGACCGAGCAACCGTACGTTGTTTCTTGGATGACCAAGAAATAAGATGACGACCAAGATAGACAACATAGGCACTCGTAGAGGTATAGTCGTCTTTGTTGCCAGCCCAATCTGCATCTGAGAAGGCATGAAGAGAGAGTGAATTTTCCTTATGAAGAAATAATCCATGAGTCAATGTGCCACACAGATATCGAAGCAGTCATTTTGCAGCATTCCAATGTTCAGACGTCGGACGGTGCATGAATTGAGAAAGCTTGTTAACAGCATATGCTATGTCTGGGCGAGTCAGGCAAAGATACTGTAGACTGCCAATAATTGTTCTATATTCTGTGTAGTCAATCAGAGTTGTACCTGATTGAAGTGTGAGATTTCCATCTGTAATAAGTGGTGTAGCAACGGGTTTTGCACCAACCATTTTTGTCCGGGAAAGAAGATCAGTGATGTATCACTTTTGAGTGAGTAATAGACCAGATGGAGTGGTGAGAACCTCAATGCCGAGAAAAAAAGACAAGGCACCAAGATCCTTGAGTGAAAATCGTTGTGCCAGGAGGTCAATGTAGCGCTGAATAATATCGGTGTTGGTACCTGTGATAATAATGTCATCCACATAAACAAGTAGATATATAGTAATGTCACTGGAGTGGAGAATGAATAGAGAAGTGTCTGCATGAGAGTTTGTGAACCCAGACTCAATGAGGAACTGGCGAAGTTCACGATACCAAGCCCGTGGAGCCTGCTTGAGTCCATATATAGCCTTCTTTAATTTGCATACATGTGTTGGATTGTCTCTATCAACAAATCCCGGAGGCTGGGCCATGTAGACATCTTCGGAAAAATGGCCTTGAAGGAAGGCATTATTAACATCCAACTGTCGCAACTGCCAACCTCTACTGACTGCCAGGCTTAGAACGAGGCATATTGTTGTTGGCTTGACAACTGGACTAAAGGTATCATGATAATCCACTCCAGGTCGCTGATGAAAACCTTTGGCAACTAATCTGGCCTTGTACCTGTCAACAGAACCATCAGGAAGTCATTTAATACGAAAAACCCACTTACATCCAACAAGATTCTGCAGAGAGGTAGATGGAACAAGCTCCCAAGTTCCATTCCGAACAAGAGCATCAAATTCATCATTCATAGCTAGTCTCCATTTGGGATCTTTTAGGGCTTGGTTAACAGTATGAGGCTCAATGTCTGATGGTTGAGAAAGGATAGCAGTGAGATTCATCTTGGTTAGGGGTTTGTGGATGTTGTTTTTCGCTCTAGTGGTCATGGGATGGGTATTTTGATGAGTGAGATGGGCAATGGTTGAAGCAGAAGAGGTCTCAGAGTGGTATGGTTCTGGCACTAAACGGTTGACCATGGTTTCTGGGCAGCCAACCGAATTGTGTCTGAGTAAAGGTAGGTCTGTGGACAGAGGTTGACAGTCGACTGGTGAGGAGGGTCGGTCGACCGTTTGGGCATTTTGTGACGGATGTTGACACGAGGAATCCCTTTGTGGAGGTGTATTGAGTGAACCACTTGAAATGGGTAGAGTTTGGACTGGGGGAAGCCATTTGGAAGTGATGTCTGGGGTGGGTCGAGATAGATGGGATTGGTGAGTGGTAAAGGGAAAGGAGTTTTCAAGAAATTTGACATGACGAGAAATAAATGTTTTAGAACTGGACAGATCAAGATAGATATAGGCACTTTGTGTTGAAGAGTAACCAAGAAAAACACAAGGAGTGGAACGGGAGTCAAGTTTATGTTGAGAATAAGGACGAAGCCACGGATAACATAAGCAACCGAACACCCGAAGTTTAGTGTAGTTGGGTTGAGACTCAAAGAGTTTTTCAAAAGGGGATGAAAGATGTAGTGTGGGTGTAGGCATACGGTTGATAAGATATACAGCAGTGGCAAAGGCATAAGTCTAATAGGTTAGAGGCATCGATGCATGAGTGAGAAGGGATAGACCGGTTTCAACAATATGGCGATGACAATTTGGTGATATTGGAGAGATTGATTGTAAGGAAGGGATGTTGAGGATCCTAAGAGTTTTGGATGGTGAGAGGATCGTTGGTGGAAGAGTGGGTCGTATCAGAAGCCATTGAAGAGACTGATGGCGTGGTTTGGTCGTTGGTGGAAAGAGGGTTCGCTTCAGAAGCCATTGAGGAGACTGGTGGTTTTGCTGGAAAAAAAAAATACGCCCAAGAGGATTAGGCTCTTGATACCATGTTGAAATAGAGATCAGAATATTGAGAAAACAATGGCTTTGCTTTCCATTGATTAAGAAAGAATATTTATACACAAAATTGGACATTGCCGAGAGTTACCCAAAACACAAAAATAGGAAACTATCCTAGAATCAGGGAATTGCAACTAATTACAAGGATATTACACTAATTACAGGAATTTACAATATAGAGAAAATCTTTAGTGACGGTGAAAGGATGGATTCCTTTAGTAAGATATGTTTGGAAGATTCTTTTTGGAAGGAGATACGTACTCTCTTCATAGCTTTTGCACTGAAACTTTTCACAACCATTGAAACATTTCACTTATAAATATAGATATATATATATATATGACATTCTTTAATATGCTAATATATTAATAGGTCAAGTTTTTTATTTGTTAGATATGTATAAAATAACGTAAAAATAAAAAAATACGCATATCAAATAGTTAAAATGTAATGACCGAGAAAATTATGTAATAATTAGTATAATTCACGTAATTAAATCAAGAATTTTCTCGGGAAATGATGTGCTTTTGTAATGAAGAATCTATGAAATTAATATTATTATTCCATAATTCTATATAAAAAGTTTATGTTAAAATTGTGTTATGCTATGATCCGGTTGATAACCCTCACCACGATTTAAGGCGGGAGAAATTTTGATCCGAATATGACTCGCAATTCTTGTTATAAGAATTTCTGAGTACAGTAAGTGCTAGCAGTGCTTTGAAAAGCACTATAATATTTAAAGAAGTCCTTAATTGCCAATTAGTAAAATCGGTGTTAGGCGAGTAGCATCTTTGGTAAAACCAAAAAGCCGGACTCAGAAATTGACACTGTCAATTTTTACGTTCTACTGAGAGATTAAGTCAACTATGTTAAACTCATATTTTAATTTATTCTAAAACAAATTTTAAGTTTTGAAACAGTTTAAATTACTTACGCGATTTAAAATCGAAATCAGTATTAGTTCTTTCCGAAATTTGTGTTGGATTGTGATTTTAAACAGTGGACTAAAAACCATTGAAAAACATTTTTCCTAAAAACTAATCTAAAAATAACTGTCAGTACAAATTTAAATTGATAAAAGAAGAGTTAGTGGGAGACAAAAATTAGACAAAGTTTGACATTAATTTGATGTGGGTTAAGATTCCTTATGAGGTGTCAAAATTTTTCTTCATTCTCCTATGTATGGGTGCCACCCTTAAGCTTGTTTAAAGCAAGATTTTAGCTTAATTAAGTCTAATTAGAGAGATTAAGAATAGAAGCTTAGTTGTCTATAAATACCCCACATAAAATTAAGGTCATTCTTTTACCATTTCCTTCTCTTCTAACCATTTTCTTTACTCACTCTCTCTTTCTCTCTAACTTTGCCGAACCACCCTCTTACTCTCTCTCTCTCTCTCAAATTTTTTCACTTCTCACCACACAGAAGAAGTTGTGTTGATTTTTTCTAACACATTTAAGGGTAAAATTCATGTTCTTACTACATTTTTCCTTTTGATTTCTCAAAGTTTCAAGCTTTCTTTAAAATAGTTTATGTCTTTGTAGGACCTTCTCTTGTTGTGATCAAAACCATCTTCTCTTAAGATTTTAGGTAAGGTTCATCATAAAAAAAATTTGATCTTTCCATTCTTAAGAGCAAAGTTTGTATTTTTATGGTTAGATCTTCACGTGCAATGGGTTTTAATGTTAGATCTATGATTTTAGGTTTGGATTTTATGGTCTATGGTTACTATTTAGTGTGTTCAAGTCTTGATCTAAGCCATGCATGTTCATTTCTAAAAGCTAAATGATGTAGATTTTAAGTTGTCAGGTTTATGTTTATGGTTTAAAAATTGCAGTCCACTTTGACTTAAAATTTGAAGCTGTTAGAGTCCAAATTGAGAAAAATACTACCACAAAAATTTTAGATCTTGAAGTTCTGAACATTCCACTGTGACTAAGAAAAGTCCCAACTCTGCCTCTAAAATGTACTTTTGGACGTTTTTCTAAAACTGCCCAGAAATTCATAAAAACTATCCAAAATTGTCAATTTAATACAGTTTTTGTTTTGACTGTTTTCAGACCCTTTAGAGGGCAATTTCGGGATTTCTAACCATCGAGTTTTAAAGATTTCAACGTTACAAACAAATTTATGTGACTGTGAAAAATTACGATCGCGACTTAAGACGTGTTTTCAAGCCATATTTCAAAAACTGCACAAAATAACATTTGTGCAGCCCTCGTTTTTAAAACTTTCATATCGTTTCGAGGCCGAACCTCATTTTTCACAAAACACGTGAATTTTAGATCGCGACAAGACAAAGAAATATCGTCAGCCTCGGATTTTAAGAATTCAACTCTAAGATAGAGTTATTTACAGTTTAAGAAAAACTGTCAAACGTAACCAGTAAAATTTATAAACAGTTCTAATGTTTAATGAAAAACGTTTTCTCTGAAAAATGTTTAAATTAAAGTTATACAAAATATGAGTGTTTAATATACTACCTAGCAATTGAGGTTTAAAAAGGAATTTTAATAAAGTTTTATAAATTTACGGTAATTTTCTAAAGAAAATCGTTATGTGTCTTCCGACACTAATTTTAAGTAACCGACAATATGACTAACAGTAAAATGTGATTTACTATAACGATTTTTAAAATAGGATCAGCTTGGGAATTTCTAATAAACATTAGATACAGGCCCAACACCCGTACTAGGCCTATAACTTTTTGAGCCTAAGCTTGATACATAGGAGTATAGGAACGTTGCAGACATGTAGTAAACTAGTGGGCCTTAATACTAGTTTGGGCCCAATCTAATAAATAATACGAAAATAGTATAAAATATGTCAATATGAAAAGCTTAAAAAAGTATATAGGCAAATTTTTAGTTATAGAAATTAATAGGCCATAACTTGTCAAGTTATGGTTCATAACCAGATAAGTTATGGACAAACTTGTCAAGTTATGGTTCATAGCTAGACAAGTTATGGATAAAAATCGTGAATTATGGACAATAACTTGTCAAGTTATAGTTCATAACCAGACAAGTTATGGACAAAAACAGTAATTTGGCCTATTTATTAACTTATGTAAACTATTGGCCTATTAATTTTAATTCATCTTAAGTCTTGGCCTATTTCCCCCTTTCTCCCTAAATAATATGAATTGTTAGCTTAGACATAGACTATGGTTTAAATAACTACTTAAAAGGCTAACTTATGAACCTAGGACCGATTAAGCAAAGACAATTAAGGAAAATTAAATGATAATGATTTATCTAAAATAATCCTTGTAATATCATCCTTATTTAAAAAGGAAAATATTTTCTAAGTATAAGAATAAATTCCTAAGTAGACGAAGCTAAATAGATTAGCTTACAATAAGTCAAACTCACACCTCAGTGGGTTTTCTTTACAAAATACAATTGTAGAGGTAAACCTCGGCGAGAATTACTAGTCCCAACCTTTGCAGATAACAGGTAAATGAGAATCTCACCTACAGTATGAATAAGTTTTAAAGTGAAATATTATACATGTTTTCTATACATGTTTATGCTATATGTTATAGTATGACATGCCATGTCATATCGCATGCTCACTAATGAAACTAATGAGGACAGTTTTAAGTTGAGTGTCGTACTAACCTCCCGAGACTGGGGGGCTTATGTTCAAGAAAAAATTGATGAAATGAATTAAGGTCACGGTGTAGTTGGGGACCTTGCAAACCCTCTCTACCCGCTGATCGCGCACAATCGATACGAACAATCAGGCCTATAAGATTAATAAGTCAAATTCATAAACGAGCATAATTGGTACATCCATTACTATTATACTCTAAGTACTATATTTTAATTAGCGAGACATAATTCTAACTTACTGAGTGTAAACTCACCCCTAATATGTATTTGTACTGTAGGTAAACAGTCTATGTAAAATGAATGATGGGCTGTATGCAGCGGCGACTGAACAATGTGGAGATTTGATAAATAGATACTGCTCGTATTTTATTTCGCACTATATTTTGTTAAGTTATAAATTTAAAATTATATGAATGCCATATGGCTAATGAGACTTGAACTGAATTGTATTTTTGAGAAAACTTATATATATAAAATAAAATATTAAGTTTAACTTTATTTTGGTATAATTTTTTTTTTTTTCACTAATTCACTATAGTTAATTCCAGTACTTTATGTAGTCACGAGTTTAGAAAGTATTAATGACGGTCATGTAGCTAGAATTGTCACATAAAAAATCTAATTTATTGATACACCCGTATCAAAAAATTTCTCGTTGTATTGTACAAATGATCATAACTTTTCACAACCATTGCAACTATTAAAGTATCGTTGCATGTTTTCACTGAAAATGGTGTATTTTATGAACAATATTTACAATCATTTTTTGTTCGAGAGATTCCTTTTGAAATCTCTCTTACTTCATTATTATAATCATTTATTTATTTTACATTCTACAGTAGACTGATGTGCTCCATTCAATTTTTTTTTTTTTTTTTCAATTTATCTAATTTAACCTACAAATTTATGTGAGCAAAAAAAAACTTACAAATTTCCATGTCTCCACTAAAATACTGTTGTTTCATCCGAATTTTTTCTTCGATACTTTTTTTGTTCTTGAACATATCCCACTGACGTTTATAAGCTTTTTATTTTTCAGTTGCTCTATAGATATACACGTTTATGAGCGTTAGATGTCATCGAAGGGCCGTTTAGTTCGTTAATTTGAATTTTTAATTCGAGTTGAGATGTGACATTATGTGAGAATTTTTTACTATAACAAAAAAGTTAAATGTGACTGTTTCTGAGAATTTTTACTGTAATAAAACTTGAATTTTAAACTCGAATAAGCGAAATGAACGGGGCCGAAGTTCCATCAAAATGAAATGTATGCAAACTGTAAAGTTGATAAAAACTTTATATTTTCATTTTATTTACTTAAAATTGTCATAATATTTAAAAATACAAAAAAAAAATACACGAGCTTTCACCATCTAGTTTCTAAAACTACAAACTACTCATCCTTTGACACGTGGCAGATGTAGTCTATGATCAGAGGTACGCCACGACTCCACCCAACAACGCAGAGCCGAAAGACCTTCTTCAATTTTCATCCTCTAAAAAATACGCTGTATTTATTTAATTCAATATCAATATCGATTTTCCTTTGAAAAAAAAAATATCAATATCGATTTTCACTTTCCCCCAACAGAAAATATTTTTCAAAAGAAAAGAAAAGAAAAGAAAAGAAAATCATAAATAAACAAAAAGGTAAGTAAGGGTGACAATTCGTATTAGTAAGTCGTGTTCGTATTAATTTATTGTATCAATCTATTTATTAATCGTGTCAGAAAATATCAATTTAAACACGATTTATTTATTAAATGTATCAAAAATATCAATTAAAACACGACTCATTTATTAATCGTGTTAATCATGTTAACTTATATAACCCGTTTAAATTAATATATTGAATAAATAACTAATATAATAATTACTTATTTAACACCATCAAGACATATTTAATATGTTTATAGGTCAATTTATCTTTTTTTAAGAAAAATAAATTAATTTTACCTACAAATATTAAAATTTACATTATTTATATTTAATATATCATATAAACTTTAATGTTATATCACATATCAATAAATTGTATATAGCAATATAATTAATTGAGTCAATTCGTGTTAAGAGATCAACTTTAACCTAATTCATTTATTAATTATGTTAATTATATTAACTTAATTATGACTCAAACTTATTTATAATAAATTTAAATATGTTAATTTTATGCGAGTTTCGAATCGTGTCATCGTGTTAATATTTGAATTGCTAGACCTAAAGGTGAGAACCACAAACTCTCGCAACGACGTCGTGCATTCACTTTCCCCGTCCAGTTTAAAAATTCATCTCCACGTTTTCAGTTAATACTTTTCTGAGCCAATTTTCCAATTATCCGATTATAAATTTACAGTTTTTGGGTCACCCGTAAAGAATATCCCCTGATTTCTTAATTTTTTTTATATTATTAAGAAAAAAAATTTAATTTGCGGTTATTACACTGAGATATTTCTTGGTCGTAAAATGAGATGATCGGACTGGAATCGTGAAGGCAAAACCGAGCTCGGAATTTCGCGGAAATTAAGGAAGCGAATTTTGGGAAGTGTCGAACCGATGTCGTCGCCGGACATTGCAGGAATTCTGGACAACTCGAAGGAGCTTGATCGGTTAAGGAAAGAGCAAGAGGAAGTTCTTACTGAGATCAATAAGATGCACAAGAAGCTTCAAGCTAGTGAGTCTTTTCAAATCCTGAAATTTCCTTCTTTTTTTTCTTTCTTTATTTATTTATTGCTATTTGGGTAACTTATTTATTAATAGATTGATTCATTTTTATTAACATGCGTTTTAACGTCGAATTATTGATGGTTCGATTCTTCAATATGCATTGTTGTGCAAGCATACGAAATTTTTTTTTTTTAAATCTGTTTGATTTCAATGATTAAATTCAGACAGTGATGATATTCTAAATTTTTCTCTTAATGATTATTTTAATACTGAAATTAGTGTTGAACTTTAATTCACTGCTGTTACATTTGTAATTATGAGACTATATCATCCATGATTTGATTATATGAATTTCAATGACTTTTTTTTTTTAGTTGTATTTTATCTTTTGGAGCAAAATCATATCACCATTGATCACCATTGATCACCAATGATTTGATTATATGTGAATAACTTCTTTTTTAGTTGTATTTATATTTTAACCATTTTTCTTTTGTACTTCTTTGCAGCTCCTGAGGTGGTTGAGAAGCCTGGAGATAATTCCTTAACTAAGCTGAAGAATTTATATGCTCATGCTAAGCAGCTTTCGGAAGATGAAGTAGGGTATGTTATCTTATAACTTTAATGGAGTTAATAACTTCATGTTTTAAACTTAGGCTTATCGATACTACCGATCATCATTGCTTCGGATTATATGCAATTTCAATGCTGTATGTGTGTTGCAGTGTTTCTAATTTGTTGTTGAGTCAACTCGACACCCTGCTTCCTTCTGGACCTCCAGGCCAGCCACGGCGAAGGATAGGTATGTGCTCGCATCTTATGAACTCATTGCTGGTTTGTATAACCAAAAAGCTTATGATTCTCACTTGTGACCAGTCTCTAAATATAAGTACGGTGTTGAAGGTTATCAATATTAAAGGAACATTCTAATTTAATTTGTTAATATTAAACTGTCATAACTCCTTTTGCTTTCCCTTTACTTTTCCGCTTGTATCCTTCTCCAAGAAAATCCTGCCTTAGGCTTAGCGTAATTCTCAGTAAGAAAATAAAATGTACCAAGAAGTGCTATATAGGGTTCTATCCTTGTACACACCAAAAAAAAGAAAAGTGCTTTATTTGAGTAAAATCAAGAGTCAATGACATGGAAACATAAATAATTCCTCTTTTGAACATAAATAATTCCTCTTTTGAACATAAATGACATGAAGGTAGGGTAAATCACGTGTTTTACATGTACAGCTCATTAGATTTTACAGTAACTTTTATATCGTCTTGCCTACATTTGCGGCCAGAAACTCAAAACAATTATTTCACTTCTGCATGTCAATTACCAACTCGAGAACATGGCTATGCTGCGATAGTTGTGTGAAACTTCTTCTAAAAATGACCAAACATAGAAGTACGTTTTGCATGCTTTGGTGACAAAAAATGGTAAACCTCTTAGATAAATTATCGCATGTTACTGTGCCTAATTTGTATCTTTTATGTTAATGCTGGTAAGCTGTCACATATTTCCCGAGTTTTCAGCAACAAGAGGCTTGCAGCAAAAGGGAAAAAAAAAAAAAAGTGTTTTGAACTGCGCTTTGAGATTTAATCAAATCAATTTTGAACCACTTGAAATAGGATGTTTTATCAAGTTTCATGAAGTAACATGCAAGTTTTTCTAAGATTAGAAAAAAATTTGCACACGGAATGGAATAGAATTTCTAGACTGAATTTAAGTTTCTTTTGGCAACACCATTATTTGTTCCTTAAGCTGATCTTTACGTACATTCCAGAAGGTAGCGATCAGAAGAGGAAGAGAGTGAAAAACGAGTCAGATATTTCAAGACTCTCTGCTTCCATGCGAAGCCAACTCGAAACTTTTGCTAGTCTAAAGGGGGAGCAGGTATTCATGTCCTAACTTTTTATTGGTTTCGTACTCATAACATTTTATTTTTGAATTGTATGCTTACATACATTACTACTTTTTGACACTCTAAATATAGGTAGCAGCCAAGGTCAATCCAGGAGATGGTGATAAGGACGAGTGGTTTGTTGTTAAAGTGATTCATTTTGACAAGGAAAAAAAAGAGTGAGTTCGGCTTCTGAACGTACAATGTTATGTTTCTAAATTTAGACTAAGCTCTCTGTTTTAGCAGCTTCTTTTATTTGTATGCCAGTGCTGGATTCAAGTTTGCAGTCTATGAATTTTATTTATTATGAAGCTACTCTACTGGGGCTTTTATTTACTTCATATCCCTCTTTATCCTTATTTGTTGGGATATTCTGTGCAGGTTTGAAGTACTAGATGAGGAACCCGGTGATGATGAAGAGAGTACTGATCAAAGGTAACTGTCATAGAAGTCCATTTATTGTCAGTGTTTATCAATTTAATTCATCTGCTTTATATTGAATCTTATTTTGAATTCTCACAAATTTTATTGGCTTTGTTTACTTGTGTTGCGGACCTTGTGGGGCCTATTATGAATTTACATGTCTCACTGGTTTCGGTCGTAAATTTAAAGGAAATTTAAATTTTCATATTTGTAATTCTCTTTATTGTGTGATAACAAATAAAACAGGTGTGTGTTTTCGTCTTAAGATCTAAGGTTCTATAACTTGTTGGCATATTTATGGTAAGATCTAAGGTTCAGAGTGTGTAAACAGTCCTTGCACCATAAACTATATGGTTCTGTAGTTTTTCGCCTATCTACCAATTCGATCAACTATATTATAGTACATTTTTTTGGTGACAGATTTGTTTATTCAGTTCTCTTCTCAGGAAGTACATGGTGCCTATGTCATCTATTATTCCTTTTCCCAAGAGAAACGATCCTTCTAGTGCCCCGGATTTCCCACCCGGAAGACATGTTTTGGCGGTCTATCCAGGAACAACTGCACTCTATAAGGCTACTGTGGTAAATGGCCACCGCAAGGTGACGATTCCACCCATTCATTCTTATTCACCTGTTTTAAAATGCTTCCAACTATGGATTCCATTCTTATTCATGTGTAACTAACAACTCGGTATCTTTTTTCATGGTGCGGAACTTCAACCATTCTATGAACTTTCAGAGGAAGACGGATGAGTAAGTGACGTCTATCTGTGTTCTTCGGTGACCTAACTCACAAAGTGCATTAGAAATTGCATTAGAAATGTAAAATGGCATTAGTATTTAGGAGAACTATTAAGATAGTGTCATTAACACTTTTCATGTGTTTGTTGGGCAGGTATTTGTTGGAATTCGACGACGACGAGGAAGACGGCTCCTTGCCTCAGAGGACTGTGCCCTTCTATAATGTGGTTGCCCTGCCAGAAGGACATCGGCAGTGATTTTTGTTGTTTGTAATAAGTTTATGATTCGTGTATAAAAATTGAAGAATCTACTGCCCATTATTGTAAGGACTAAGACCTCCTTTACCACGCCTCAGTGTTTGTTTATTTTCTTGCTTAGCAATAACACTGCATTATCCCACATTTGAAAACTTAGGAATTTTTCACGCCACAATTCTGTTCTCTCTCTAAGGTACTATTTTCGTACTAACTAACAAAGCGATTTTTCTTTTTTTTTAAATATTATTATCCGTAGAACTCAATACAAATGAAAACAATTCACACATCCACTTAACACTAATTGAACTAGTCACGAATTTACAACTAACATAACATTACATTTACTAGCTATAATTAGTTTCCATATTAAAAAGAACATGTAATACCCTAATGTATAATTTGGGCACGTTCTTTAATGGTAATTTGTTGTAATTGTTGGCCGATTTTTTTTTCGTCATTGTATTTTATAAATTGATTTCCCTTTTTCTAATTACAATTTAATATTGTAATCAGAGAATTTGATATTGATATGATCTTTTAATATCTCATTCCCTTCCATTATTGGATTTTCTTTGAATTTCAGCTTCTCTTTATTATTATTTTTTCCCCCAACAACGTTCTCTCTTTTTTTTGTGTGTGTTAATGTTGACAAAGAATTTCAAGTTTAGGGCCCGTTTAATTCGTTAATTCAAATTGAAATGTGACTTTATGCGAGATCTGTAAACAAAAAAGTTAAATATGATTGTTTTTTAAAGAATTTTAAATTTTAAACTCAAATCGGTAAAATAAACGGGGCTTTAGAAAACATCAGGCACAACCCTGGTGTTGGTTGTTTGTGCTTGTCCCTCTCCCCTACTGAAGCATCTTAACAAAAAAAAAAAAAAATTTTAAAATCCTAAACTCGTTTTAAGAAAAAAAAAACTAAAAAAAAAATGGAAAACCATAAATATCAAAACGGTGCGTTTCGGCTTAGAATTCCACGATTGAAAACCTATTGTTTTCAAACGTTCTCTGTTTGTTATGACCTTTGTCCCGTCTCTCGCAGTCGCAGTCGCAGTCCCACTCTGCAAGTCTCTTTCTCGAATCCATGGCGTCCATGATCGGAGCTCCGTCGTCTTCCTCATTCAAACTCCCTTTCTTGCCATCTCGAACACCATCCTCAACTCCCGCTCTCTCTTTTAACCTTTTTTTCTCAAAACCCTCTAAACCCTCTTTCCTCCTCTCCTCCTTCACCCATGTTCCTCTCTCGATATCTCCGTCCACCGAAATCTCCGGCCCTCGCCGGAGATCGCTCGTGGTCCGAGCGGCTAGGGGGAAGTTCGAGCGCAAGAAGCCGCACGTCAACATCGGGACGATAGGACACGTAGACCACGGCAAGACGACGCTGACGGCAGCCCTAACCATGGCGCTGGCTTCCATGGGGAACAGCGCGCCGAAGAAGTACGACGAGATTGACGCGGCTCCCGAGGAGCGTGCCCGGGGCATCACCATCAACACCGCCACCGTCGAGTACGAGACTGCGAACCGCCACTACGCCCACGTGGACTGCCCCGGCCACGCCGACTACGTCAAGAACATGATCACCGGCGCCGCTCAGATGGATGGCGCGATTCTCGTCGTCTCCGGGGCCGACGGCCCCATGCCGCAGACGAAGGAGCACATCTTGCTCGCCAAGCAAGTCGGCGTCCCGAACATGGTCGTCTTCTTGAACAAGCAGGACCAGGTTGACGACGAGGAGCTTCTCCAACTGGTCGAATTGGAGGTCAGAGATCTTCTCTCCTCCTACGAATTTCCCGGCGACGAGGTTCCGATGGTCTCCGGCTCCGCATTGTTGGCTCTAGAGGCTCTAATGGCGAACCCCAAAATCAAGAGGGGAGAGAATCAGTGGGTTGATAAAATCTACGATTTGATGGATGAAGTTGACAATTACATTCCAATTCCCCAGAGGCAAACCGATCTACCGTTCCTCTTGGCGATTGAGGATGTTTTTTCGATCACCGGCCGCGGGACAGTGGCGACAGGGCGTGTTGAGAGAGGAACTGTCAAGGTTGGAGACACTGTGGATATAGTTGGGCTTGGAGAGACTAGGAGCACCACAGTTACTGGGGTTGAGATGTTTCAGAAGATCCTTGATGAGGCTCTTGCTGGTGACAATGTGGGGGTTTTGCTTAGAGGAATTCAGAAGACTGATATTCGGAGAGGGATGGTTATTGCCAAGCCTGGCACCATCACCCCGCACACAAAATTCGAGGCCATTGTGTATGTTTTGAAGAAGGAAGAAGGCGGGAGGAGCTCGCCGTTCTTTGCAGGTTACCGGCCGCAGTTTTACATGAGGACGACCGATGTTACCGGGAAGGTTTCTAAGGTTATGAATGACAAGGATGAGGAGTCCAAGATGGTTATGCCTGGCGACCGGGTTAAGATGGTTGTGGAACTTATAATGCCGATTGCTTGTGAGCAAGGGATGAGGTTTGCCATTAGAGAAGGTGGGAAGACTGTTGGAGCTGGTGTCATTCAGTCAATCATCGAATGATCTGTTTAGTTATGTTAGTTTTTCTGTTTGTTGAATTATCTTTGTGTTCTCTTTGTGGGACTTCAGGTGTTACATTTTGTTGATAGGTTAATGTAGAATGAATAATGAAACATGTTTGTTTCTCATATCTGTATGCTGCTACTGCTAGTGATGTTAATTGTTACAATTTTGAAGCTTGGCGCGATTATAGGTCTGTACTTGCCTGTTAAATAGGTTTGAATATAAATGTAATTTGCATTGCCTCCGGATTTTCACAATGTAGAGTTCTCAAATTACTTGGTTTAACTTTCCTTAATACCAGTTTTCATTTTGGATTGATATGCATTATAGCTTACCTAGTCTATTAGCTTAGAGCGAGTGAAAGCTTACTAAAAAGAGTGTTTTTTCCCCCCAAAGTAAATTTCACTTCCTATGGTCAACAATTCTTCCAAAACCTACAGCAGTGCAAAACTAATACTAAATCCTAAATTTATAAAGATCCAAGAACATGGAGATAATGGTTCGAACTTGAGATTTGAAGTTGATAGGCTGTCAGAAACACAAAATATACTTGCAATGTCAACAATAGATACCTCATGAAGCATTTAACAGAAAAAAGCATTGCAGTTTGTTCTCAACTTCATACAAAGAAAGCTCTTCCACATATTTAAAAAAAAAAAAAAAAAAAAAAAAAAAAAAAAAAAAAAAAACCTGAGAAATTAATTGCCATGGTAATGTGAAATTTATGAGCTTCAGATTATATTTAGTAATAGAGAGGTAAACCAGATATAGCCATGTTTAGGGAGAGAAACGGTCATGAATAAATAAGGTAACCCCGCATAATTATAAGGTCTAGAAGGAGAGATCGACTTTCTGGTTTCAATCCAGTTGATTCTCAAACTCCGCTTTCTGATGCACATTTTAGAACTATTTTTTTTATTATTATTCTTTTCACTCTGATTCTTAATCTTAATACATGCTATCATAAACTCTAATGCCTGTGGCATGCTTGAGTGATTGGAGTTGGCGGATCACTCAAGGAACCATTGAGAATGTGATTAGCAACCCACTGATTAGCAGCCTGGGTGTAGTGAACTCCATCCCAACTGATAGAAGTAGCAGGATTTTCACAAGACGCACCAAACACTGCACTTCCATTCACAAGTGCTTTCGTCCCACACCAGACGTGGTCGTATTTCACATGATAACCGCAGCAGACCTTCAATGGATCCGAAAATCCTACAAATTACAGTATGTGAAATAGATCAGTTTCTGATAGAAGTAGTAGAATTATCAATCGTTGGTTTTCTTTCAGATTACTTCTAGAATTTGCACTTATCTAATGTCATTGTATTTGTCTCTAAAGAGCAACACATCTGAAGGCTGTGTTTACTAAGAGAGAGAGACCTTTCTTGTGCTTGGGATGGATTCTCTCCTCCAATCCTTCCAACTTTGGAAAGATCAAAATTGTTGTCATGTGGAGGATTTTGAATCCCTCGCCCAACCATTCCCGATCTCTTCTGATCCCTCTTACCAAATAACCATAAACATCTACAAGTATTAAAATCCATCCACTGATTCTCCCACCTTCTCACTTTTCCTTCCCACAAAACAAGGCCTGAAGCTTAAAAGGGTATTGTCAAGAATGATCATATTGATGAGGGTAGTTGATGATTACCTTCAGCTTTTGCATTACCAATCATTCTAATTTTTGCTGCGTAGACATCAACGTATGTTATAGCAGCTTCTGGAAGCTCTGATTTTAGTTTGATCACTCTGTCCTTGAGCTGTCTGTTGAATTCTACTGCCATGTCATTCTGAGTCTTGACACAGCCATACTGGTCAACATAACTAGGTGGTGGATTAAGATTGTAGAAAAAGTTGACAGGCATACACCCGATCGGGCTGGTGTTGTGAATCCAAAATGACCTCCCTCCCTGTTGATATATATTCTGCCATTCACAGCCATCAGAAAAACATGTTCAATTCACCCACATTTCACGCATACCATTCATCTTAAATGACTATTACAGTTAGAGAAACAACTCACTTGGACTGCCTTGGCCAACTGGTTGACAATGTCCGGTATAGCTGCGAGAAGTTGGTCGGAACTCAGTCTCCTAAAACCAACGGAAAGATCATTCTGCCCTATATCAAATGTGTAAAGCGCCTTGGCAAAATCCTCTTGGTTTGGCAATCTGCTCTTTTCATAGGAAGTCTTGGCTGCGCACCAAATTACATTAAAAGAAAAAAAAAAGGTTGTTAGATTCCCATCAAACAAACAACAAAAAAATACACAAGCGACTAAAAATATTAGGCTGTTATCATACATAAACTTTGTACCAAAAAAAAAAAAAGAAACCATCAAGAAAATATAAATACGGTGATATGATTTTTTGACGTGACATGATTGAAAATCCTAACAAAGTTAAAAGTAGAAATGGCCTCAAAAAAGAAGAAAAGATAGAAACATACATTTTTTCTACTATGGTGAGGCCTTTTAGAACTTTACCTTGCTGATAAAGATCCCGAGTCCGCGCTTTAAACTGGTTGAACTGCGCAATCTGCATATCAAGCGAAAACGGGCTGATCCCATTTTCAAAAATGGTCTCGTTTTGCCTCCTAATGGTTGAACCTCCGGTTGCAAAGTTTGCACCGTGCTTGTAACTTGTCCCCAGTGAGTTTAAGTAAGCACTCAAGTATGGCAATCCCAATCTCTCGGCTGCATAATTCATATATAGCCACTTCTTTAGTTATCAATACTTGGTCGGTTTGGTTCAAGCGTTTAAATCAGTGATTCTCATTTATTGGCGGGAATTTTAAGAGAGAAGAAAATTTTGAATTAAAATTCTTTATGTGATAAAAAACACCGTAACAGCATCAGACTATAATCATCGGTTTGAGTATATGTACAAAACGGGCCTTAGATAAACAATTTAGTTCAACCAAAAAGGGAAAGAAACAGGAAATTACCAATGAAGTCTATAATAAGACGGCCATCAGAGTCTCTCCCTGATGGTTTATGGAAAAATGCCTCTCCATACGGCGCTTGAATCGGTTCAAACGCGGCCGAAATGCCTCCGGTGTCGGAGTTCGAGTCGCCGAAGTTGTAAAGCGCCGGGAAAGAGCAGGTGGGTGAGGCTGAATCCGCTCCTCCAAAGATACCTAAAACGCAAAAAACCAGAAGAAACTGAAACTCACCAAGGAATTGTCTCCAAAACTCCATTTTTTCAGTGAGTGAAGAGTGAAACGACAAGTGTGGCTACTGCCAGAGGCTAAAAGCTTTAAGACCCCTTCTTTAATTATTTAAGGATTGGTCAGACAGAGAAAGCAGATTGTAGTTTGAGGACAAAGTTAACTGTTGCACGTGGGACAAAATATTACATTTCATGATCTTTACCACTAGCTTTTTGACCCCTGTACCCATCATTGAAATGCTAAATATCATTTTTACTTGATCTATACGACAATTTCTTCCACTGTCCATTATATATTACGTTACATATACATATAATATAGTTGCAGGTATAGTTTACCCATAATTTCAATTCTGAGGTGTAAAATTTGATCCTTTTACCACAAATTTTTTTTTGTTTTAAAAAAAAACGATACATATATATAACACCGCCAACAAGCAACAGATCAGTTCATCATGGTATTAAAAATTAGGTCTGTTCAGTTCACTGATTTAAATTTTTAATTTGAGTTAAGATGTGATTTTATGTGAGAGCTTTCACTATAACAAAAAAGTTAGATGTGACTGTTTCTGAGAGTTTTTTATTGTAGTAAAACTCAAATTCTAAACTTAAATCAGTGAAATGAACGGGGCCTAGACTCCGTTCATGTTTAGAATTTAAATTTTGCTACAGTAAAAAGCTCTCAGAAACAATCACATCTAACTTTTTTACTACAGTAAAAAATTCTCACATAAAATCACATATCAACTTGAATCAGCGAATTGAACAGACTTTTAAGTTCAGTTTTTTTTTTTTTAATTCTTTAAAAATGAAGTCGGTGATTATGATGTGTTACAACTTACAAATGCTAGCTTGAGTAACCGTGGCTGTCGGCATCTGCCATAAGTGGACAAAACTAAGATGGGGTATGGTTTAATGGATTTGTTTTTTTTCGCGTTATCAGCGGGATAAATCAAATCTTGACCTTTTTTTTTTCTTTTTTCTTTTCCATTATTTTTAAATGATAGAAGCTGGAAAAATCTGCACCAAATCTAGATTTCTAGTTCTAGGATTTTCACATAATCAACTGTGGACTCATGGCCCAAAAAAGAAGATTTCGATATTTAACACTGGGTCATTTGTTTGACTTTATATAGCTGTATTTTTCTATTATTAGTTTTTTTTTTAATGGCATCAACTTTGCTTCATTTCCAATTGTTTTATTTATGATTAGCTTAACTTATAATTCCATATGTATTCCTCGATCTTTCCAATTTTTCATCCCTTCCATTTCAATTTGTAGACAAAAACTAAATTTTAAATGATTTATAATTTTATCATAGATGAGATCTCATTACCACGAATTTCAATTTGATGTGAGAACAAGCTTGCCAGCCAAAAAAGGAAAAAGAAATGAAAATAAAAACTCCTCACTAATTTTTTTCTTTTCTTTTTCCCCTCTCCCCAAGAAGGGTCACTTTCTTAGTTGTAAAATCAATCCAGCGCATTGTTGCATATGTAGTTTATTATTTTGTTAGTAACAATAGCGTGATTTTTCATTCAATAAATTTTGACGTCAGTTCTAGGAGTGTTCAAAAAAACTAAAAAATTAAAACTGATCGGCACCAAACCGTCAAACCAACCAAAAAAAAAAATTAAAAAATTCAGTTCAACGTCAACAAATCAACTAATTCGGTCGGTTAACCTACTGCCCATAGTTCATAGGCGGTTCAGTTTCGATTTTGTTAGCTGAAGTGATCGGTTAAACCGAACTGACCAACCAATTTAAAAAAAAATTTATTATCTATATATTCGAACCTCTAATCTTGTAGATGGTGAATAAAGTCCATCATATTATTGAAGATAGATGTTCAAAAAAAGTTAGACGTCTCTTTCTTGTAAGTTGTGATGGAGAAATGAAATACATAACCATTTATATAGAATAGTTGAAGGAACACATTCTCATCTCTTTTCAATGTAGGACTTTCAAAAGTTTGATGTGTTTGAAATAAGTTTTCTAATTGAGATTAGATGTAAAGCCTTAGTCTTTAAGGATACATTCTTTTAGACTTTATTTTTTTGTCTTTTAAGCCATCTTTTCTTTTTAATTTTAACTATTTAAATATTAAATATTTCAATGGTTAAAATTTAACAAGAAAATAGTTTACAAAAATTTTTGTAAGTAAGAAACCGATCGATAAAAATCGGTCAGTTAACCGACCGAAGACATTGTTCTTTGATTCGGTTTCGGTTTTAAATTTTTAAAAAAATTTTCAAAAACCGACATTGTTGGTTCGATTTTTAAATAGACCGAAATTGTCAGTTAAAAACCGATGAACACCCCTAGACAGTTCCCTTCTGTTAGCGTTTATGCCCTTAGGAATAAATGTAACAATATTCTTTGAGATATTTTGACTATTAATAAAGATTTGTTTATTTTATATATCTATGAATTGTCCTCTTTATGTTCATAATAGTTGAATGTATGATAAGCAGACTGAAAGTCTGAGATTGTCATTCTAAATCTTTAGGTCATGCAAGTAATGTGAAGAACATGCGGAAGACAAGAATCTAAAGATGATAGTCTAAATCTTATGATCCACAATCGAGGGAATAAAGTTGGGCGCTTTATTCATGTTAAGATTGTTATGTTGTCTACTTCCTAACGGAGACGGCTTGTCTTGGTCGTCGGAGGTGGGACTCCATGGGTGGAGACATTTATATAATTTCTAATGGTGAAATCTATATTGGATCGGACCAAAGTTGAATTGTTTTAATTAATAATTCTATTTGAATAAAACAATTCACTTTTGACGAATTATATGTTGCCATCTTAATCCTGAGATGGATGGTGAACCTGTATACTGGACTTGTATCCTTTGATGTACTAAAGGGAGACATCCTAACATTATGTAAAGGTACGCTTGCCGGTACATTGGGGGTATGACTCGTGTATGCGTAGATTCGGTATTCATAGATAGTGGAAACCATAGCTCCTATAAAGAGTCAATGATATCCTCTTATGCATTATCAGTGGATTGAAAAAAATGAGCGCTCAGCCATTGGACTACTCTGTGTTACTAATGGTTTACTGTTTGTAATTATACGAATAGTATTTTTCTGATGGTATGATAATGGAACATAAGATAAATGTAATCGGGAAGGTAAAACGAAACTTGACCTCAAGTCGATTATGGATATCCTATG
>NW_010367024.1:53883-54171 GCF_000414095.1 Morus notabilis
TTGAAGATGAAGGATATGCAGGTATCTAATTTTCCTTGGTTTATAAAATTATTTTGTGTTTTTTGAATAAATTGAAAAACTGCTTTGATTTCTGAAAATCTGGGTACTGTCACACAGGCACCGGTCGACCTCACCGGTCGATCGATTAGTGTAAGGCGGTCGACTGGTTGAGTATAACTGCTCTGTCACCGGTCGACCGGACCTAACGTGACAGTATACGATTTTGTAGTTTTTTGAGATTTTTTCAAGAAAACATGAAAAATAATTTTATGATAACCAGAATTTGAT
>NW_010367024.1:54473-57057 GCF_000414095.1 Morus notabilis
TTTTTTGAAGAAAAGACCCATGGCCTCCATTGTTGGTCTGCAGGTAACACATGGTGATACCGACCCCTAGGAAGGGATTCATTGTGTACCGGTGTGGATCTCCGAGTGGATAATTTATTTGAGCATATTTTATGGTTGTACACCCCTAGGTGACAATTGTAAAATATGGATCAAATAGTTAAAACGATGGTTATACACTCAAGATTAATTTAATTACTAATCTCCCTAGGAGCTCTGCTAATTAATTAATGGCCAAAGAAAATGATTATCAATATATGTTGGACAGAGATTGATTCGGATGGTATATATTGATCGGAGGGGATCTGTGTTCCAAATTAAATTTTGCATGATCTCCCCTAGGAGACTTACAAAATTTTGAGTTTGGAATTATCGTTGTGAGGTTATGATTTTTTCAAGGTTTTGACACACAAACATATTTGTTGCATTATAACATGTATATATGTTTGATTACTAAATGTTTATGCAAGTTTGCTTATACTAGATATATGAATGTTTATTGTAGATCAAAATGTCTTCTAGCGCATTATCGTCGATACTTAATAAACACAATTTAACTAGCGAGAATTTTACCGATTGGAAAAGAACCTAAAGATCGTCCTAACCTTTGAGAAACTGAATTTCGTACTGAATACACCTTGTCCTCTAGAGCCACCTGTTGATGCTCCTAATGAGGTTTTCGTAGCGTATCAACGCTGGAAGGACTCTGACGATATGGCTCGCTATTATATGATGGCGAGCATGTCCACTGTGCTACAAGCACAACATGAAGATTACATAACTGCTCGTCAGATTATGGATAATCTTGAGGACATGTCCGGTGCCAAAGCCACTGAAAAACGTCGGGAAGCCCTTAGTAACCTTATTAACTGCAGACAGAAGGCTGGGTCTTCCATAAAAGAACATATGCTGAAGGTGATGGGCTATTTGGCTGAAGTTCAGACCAATGGGGCCGACATCGATGCTGAGTATCAATTGACCATGATCTTTGAGACTTTGTCGAAGGAGTATATTCCGTTTAGGGCAACGTTCAATTTGAGCGCTAGACAGAATATAACCCTGACAGAGTTGATGCAAGAACTCCAAAAGTTTGAGCGGATGATCAAGGGGTCGACAATTGTGGAGGCCAACTTTGCTGAGGCATCTTCCTCCAAACCCTCTTCAGGGAATGGAAAGAAGAAGCAAGTAGCTAAGAAGGAGAGTTCTTCAGTTCCGCCAAACAAGGGCAAGAACAAGAAGAAGAAGAACCCGAACAAGCTTAAGTGCTTTCATTGCGGAAAGGTGGGGCACATGAAGAAGAATTGTAATATAACCCTGACAGAGTTGATGCAAGAACTCCAAAAGTTTGAGCGGATGATCAAGGGGTCGACAATTGTGGAGGCCAACTTTGCTGAGGCATCTTCCTCCAAACCCTCTTCAGGGAATGGAAAGAAGAAGCAAGTAGCTAAGAAGGAGAGTTCTTCAGTTCCGCCAAATAAGGGCAAGAACAAGAAGAAGAAGAACCCGAACAAGCTTAAGTGCTTTCATTGCGGGAAGGTGGGGCACATGAAGAAGAATTGCAAAGACTACCTAGCCGCTAAAGGCAAATGAGGTGAGTGTGATCTTTTGATTGTGGAAGCATGTCTGGTTGAGGAATCCAGTGACAACTGGGTCATAGATTCTGGAGCAACTAATCATGTGTGTGTTTTTCTGCAGGGGTTCAAGCAAACGAGAAGTCTTCTAAATGAAAGCTTCACGTTGAGGATGGGCGTTGGAACACTAGTGTTGGCTGAAGCAGTGGGAGACGTCCATCTTTATTTTGATAGTTATAGGAGTTTATTTTTGCGAGACTGTTTTTATGTTCCTCAATTTAAGAGGAATCTTATTTCTGTTGCTTGTTTATTTAAGGATTCTTATTCAGTTTCTTTTAATAATAAAGTTGCGATTCGTAAAAACAAGTCTTTTATCTGTGATGGATGGATGCAAAATAATCTATATTTTATCAAACCTAAGATGGACTCACTGCTAAACACTGAAGTTGTTAATAACTCTAAAAGGCTTAAAACTTCTCACTCTAATGAGACATATCTTTGGCATTTGCGACTTGGTCATATTAGCTTTAACAGGATACAGAGGTTGGTAAAGGATGGACCTTTAAGTTCTTTAAAGGTTGAGTCCTTACCCCAATGTGAATCTTGTTTGGAGGGCAAAATGACCAAAAGACCATTTGGGTCTAAAGGCAATAGGAGTGAAGATGTTCTTGAACTTGTGCACAGTGATGTTTGTGGTCCCATGAACATCAAGACAAGAGGAGGGTATGAGTATTACATCACTTTTATCGACGATTACTCAAGTTATGGTTATGTGTACCTATTGCGCCACAAAAGTGAAACTTTTGATAAATTCAAGGAGTTTCGGGTTGAGATGGAAAAGCAACTGGGTAAACCCATAAAGGCACTTCGATCAGATCGAGGTGGAGAATACCTCTCTGATGAGTTCACCGGATACTTATTAGAGAATGGGATTCTATCCCATTTAACTGCACCTGGCACTCCACAGCAGAATGGTGTAGCTGAGAGAAGAAATA
>NW_010367024.1:57637-59163 GCF_000414095.1 Morus notabilis
CCGATGGGATTAAGCCCATTGGGTGTAAATGGGTCTACTAGAGAAAGAGAAATGCAGAAGGAAAGGTCGAAACCTATAAGGCTAGACTGGTAGCTAAGGGATACACGCAAAAGGAGGGAATCGACTTCGAGGAAACCTTTTCGCCTGTAGCCATGCTTAAGTCCATCCGCATTCTCTTATCCATTGCGGCTGCTCTCGACTACGAGATCTGGCAAATGGATGTCAAGACAGCGTTCTTGAACGGCTATCTTGAGGAAAGTATCTATATGGTACAACCAGAAGGCTTTGGGGCTAAGGGTCAAGAGGGAAAAGTTTGCAAGTTGCTGAAATCCATTTATGGATTAAAGCAAGCTTCCCGTTCTTGGAACAAAAGATTTGACCAAGTGGTCAAGACTTTTGGATTCCAACAGAATATGGATGAACCTTGTGTTTATAAGCATATTCAAGATGGGAAAGTGGTTTTTCTACTGTTATATGTTGATGATATTCTACTCATTGGCAATGATGTAGGGGCTTTATCATCAGTCAAAGTTTGGCTTACCAAACAGTTTGACATGAAGGACTTAGGAGAAGAGAAGCTAATTCTGGGCATTCGAATCATAAGAGATCGAAAGAACAAAATGATAGCTCTCTCTCAGGCTTCATACATAGAATAGATTCTCAAGAAGTATGCAATGCAGAATTCCAAGAAAGGTGGGCAACCATCTAAGTCTAGAATTACTCTTTCGAACAGTGATTGTCCCAAGACATCTGAAGAAAGAGAATACATGGCGAAGGTGCCTTATGCTTCGGCGGTCGGGAGCCTCATGTACGCAATGCTTTGTACTCGATCGGACATTTGCCATGCGGTCAGGATTGTAAGTCAATTTCAGTCGAATCCAGGACCTAACCACTGGGTTGCGGTCAAGCATGTATTCAAGTATCTTCGGAGGACTAGAAACTATATGCTAGTATATTTCGGGGAGGATTTGACACCTCTAGGATATACAGATTCAGATTTTCAATCCTGTTTGGATTCTAGGAAATCGACTTCGGGTTCTGTGTTTACTCTGGGAGGTGGTTCCGTCGTTTGGAGGAGTGTCAAGCAAACTTGCACTTCTGACTCAACGATGGAAGCCGAGTATGTGGCAGCTAGTGATGCTTCAAAAGAAGCAGTGTGGCTCCGCAAATTTTTGATGGATCTTGAAGTTGTTCCTGGTGTGGATAAGCCATTGAGACTATACTGTGATAACAGTGCGGCAATAGCTAACACCAAAGAACCAAGATATCAGAAAATGAGTAAGCACATAGACAAGAAGTATCACGTAATAAGAAGCTTTATTGAAGAAGGGCATGTGGAAATATGCAAGATCGCGTCGGAGGACAATATGGCTGACCCGTTCACGAAGGCCCTGCCGGCCAAGGTCTTCGAGAAGCATGTCGAGGCTATGGGGATGCGTAGCATGTCACATTTACTCACTTAAGTGCAAGTGGGAGATTGTTAGCGTTTATGCCCTTAGGAATAAATGTAACAATATTCTTTGAGA
>NW_010367024.1:60026-64090 GCF_000414095.1 Morus notabilis
GATAATGGAACATAAGATAAATGTAATCGGGAAGGTAAAACGGAACTAGACCTCAAATCGATTATGGATATCCTATGGGGATGATACACTAATATATTGAGTCATGGACTAGAGCTAATCAGAGCTTTGTAAATACGCTATATAAATCGAGAGTGCAGCTCTAGGCTTTTAGTGGAATAGCGCTAGAGTTTTATAATCATGAGACGGACTTGTTGGTTTACAAGTAGCGTTGTGATTATAGGAGCTTAATTTATATATATCCATCGGGTCCCTTCGCTAGCTCACATAATTTCCTGTAACGATACGGTGTATTTCCTACACATTGGTAACTTGTGTTATTTCCGTAACGAAAGGTTCAAAGTTAATTCATGGGTGAATTAATTGATAAATTAATTCTAAATAAATTGGTTGAATTATTGTTTTAAGAGTTGTTTAATATGGGAAGACTATTATATGACTATTTTGATCAGGCAATTTCTCTATTGGGTTGCTTGAATCAAAACTAATGCTCTATGCAAGTTTTTCGTATTGAAAAACTAGGAAAAACAACTTTCGTCAGTGCAGACAGGTCGACCGGTTGGGTAGACCGGTCACAGGTCGACCGGTCCGGTCAACCGGTTAGTGAAGACAGGTCGACCGGTGAGTTATAACGTCTCTGTCACCGGTCGACCGGTTGTAACGTAAAATGCATGCTGACGTGGGAAAATCGACTCTAGATACGATTAGAACTTTGGGAAACTTAATTGTTACGGAAGTATAACTTCCAAAACACTATAAATAGCCTATTAAGTCACATTACTCATTAGATCACTTGAGAAACTTTTTGGAGGCTATTGATAAAAGATTCCTTAGAGAAAAAATTGTTTAATTCTCAAGAACAATTTTTTCTTTGGCTCTCTTGTGATTGGAAGGAGATCAAGAATACCTAGAGGAGATTAAACGACGTGTGCCCACCCGCACACCGATTGTGGAAACGAGAATAGCAAAGAAGACCAGTTGGTTGAGGCTCTTCCGGTTGCTGTTTAGAACGCTTAGATCTGTCAGACGTGTAATTTCCTAAAATCTCAAAAGGTATGTTTTAGATATTTAGTATTTATGTTATATAGCATCATGAACATGTTCTTCTTTGACTTTGACGTTGATTAAAATTTTTAAATTCCGCTACGCACTCGATGCCATTAATTTTCCAACACCTTCCTCCTTATTTCCTTTTATGTTTGGCTTCTAGGAAAACCGAAGAAATCTAACTTAATTGATATCAAACAATAACAAAGTATAAAACACATGCTTTAGTAATGCGCTTTCAAAGGTCTCCCTTCAATGTGAAAGGTAATTTTGAGACCAAGTTAAATTATTGTGTACATTGATTGTCAATCTTAATTTGAGTGTTGAAATCACAAGATGGATGTGAAGTCTAATGCCTATCTATAACATGCATGTGTAATCGGAATCTTTGTGTCGGAGAAGTAACCGCTTATTATCTGGTTAGCGATCCAGCGATTTGCAGCCTCCGTATAGTGTATACCATCCCAACTAATATGCAGGGAAGGATCTTTGCAGGCACCAATAAAAATCTGAGTTCCGTTCTTTAGTAAATTATTCCCACAATAAAAACGAATGCCATCCTTGTAAGAACCGCAACAGATATTCAAATTTTCAAAAAATCCTGCGAAATCGAAGAACATGAAGGAAGAAAAGGTTAGTAAAAAAGAAGTCAACCATATAATTTCTTGGCTTGTTTGTTCGAAGCAATATCGATAAGGATTCCATAGTTTTAGCATTATACTATCGATCTTGGATCAATCACATTCTATCATATAAGAGCGTTGGATTTGTGTAATATTGCATGGTATTGTGTAATTAGGCTAAAAACTTGTAGTGCTCAACTTTATAATCTGTGACAACAGAAAAGGCAGGATATTGTGCGTTTCATTTGGTGGTATAGTTGTATAAGAGCTCAAAAATGGTTAGTTGTTTTAATTCCTCTTACCTTGCTTCTTTGCATCGCTGATCAAACTATACTTTGCAGCATACATGTCCACATATGTTATTGCAGCGAGAGGAAGCTCTGTCTTTAGTTTGTTCACTCTCTCCTTCAGCTGCCTATTAAACTCTTTTGCCACGTCGTTTTGAGACTTGACACAACCATTGCCATCAAGAAAGCCAGGGACTGGATTATGGATGTCGAACAGGGTTGACGGCAAGCAACCAATGGGACCCGTGTTATGTATCCAGAATGTCCTTGCTCCTTGTTGGTATAGAAACTGTAAAATGTGGTTAAATATTGAGCATGACATCCACTAGAGGTAAGAAAGATTACAACTATTCCATATGTGTATCGCCAATTAAACTGAAAAGTACTTCTTACTTGGACGTCCACACCGAACTGGTTGATCATATCGGGGATTGCGGATTGAACTTTTTCCTTGGACGTATTTCGGAAAATTGCAGAAAGATCATTTTGCCCGATATCAATCACGAAGAGTGACTTTGAGAACTCCTCTGGTCTTGGAAAGTTTTTTCTGTTCGCGCTTCTCCTGCCTGCAAGAGGTCAAAATGAGAAAGGAAAATCCCTACTAGATTCAAATGCTTGGAAAAGCGTTTGCTGTAACAATGGTGATTTTAAAAACAACCTTGGGAGTAAAGCTTGGTGGTGCGGTTCTTGAAGTTGGAGTATTGCACGGTTTGGATATCAAGCGGAAACGGGCTAATACCAGACACGAACAGCGAATCATTCGCCCGCCTAATAGTCGCTCCCCCTGTAGCAAAGTTTGCACCATGCCTGAAATTGGTCCCAAATGAATCCAAGTACGGGCTCAAGTACGGCAATCCAAGGTACTTCGCTGCAAAAGTATGTTGTAAAAGGTCAAAGAAGCTGGAGTCCCACGTCACTTGAACATAGAAAGTTCAATTTTTACACATATTACACATGTAAACAACAATGCATCAGACATCTTATTCTAAAATAGCGACTCTTTGAGGAAAAACTACAAATAATTGGAGTGCATAATTTAGTTACCAATGAAATCAATGACCAAGCGGCCATCACAAACTCTCCCGGCAGGATCATGGAAGAAAGTTACTCCATTGGGAGGAGGCCTTGGGTAAAATGCAGCTGAAATAGCACCAGTGTCCGAATTTGAATCGCCAAAATTGAAAATTGCTGGGAATTCACAAGGCATTACATTGTCAGTCACTTTTTCACATCCAACACTGAGAACCCACGTAAACAAAACTCCTGCAAATAAAAATCTTGCACTAGTAGTGACCTCCATTTCACTGCAAGCAAGAGATACATACCTGGAATGGAAGCTTGGATATATATATAGATATATATATATATATATATATATCTATAAAGAAAGACCACTTGACTTGGATTTTAATACTGGGTTTCTTACTTGCTAACGTTAACTAGCTGTTCTTTATCTATTGCTTTCGTTGACTATGAGATGTTTACATTTTCTCAAACGACAATCAGTAATGGGTTCATTCTGGTAAGTGCTTGTAACGTGAAAATGATTTCCCCCCCAAAGAAAAGAATATTTTATTGATATTATATTCCGTTTATGTCCATTATCCACTTGACTTCAATCTTTCAAAAATCCCACGTCATTCTTATGATTGTATAAGAAAATTCCAGATCTAATCTTTATGACTTAGTAGCCGTTGCAGTAGCCAAAAAAAAAAAATAATAATAATAATAAATAAAAATTAAAAGAAATGACTTGAGTAGCCGTTTGAAGTGCTTTTGATCTAAATATTCTTCTTCTGAGTATTGTTTTTGAGTATGTTCTTGTAATTGTGTCGTTAAACTAGATGAAATTAGTTTTTTTTTTTTTTTATGCTGTCGTTTTTATAGGTGTGAATTGTTGTTAGTTCATGTCGCTTTCATGAATTAATTTTGTGTCATTTAAGATGATGTTGTCGATTTCTTCAGTTTTGTGGTTCTTGTGGGTTTTCAAAATCAAGTCGTTTCTCGAGATACAAACGTATTTTGGGATGTAGTTTATTCTGTCGTTTTTACATTCATGTCGTTTTCTGAGGATGTTTAGCAACATGGG
>NW_010367025.1:0-2103 GCF_000414095.1 Morus notabilis
TTTCACACGTTGTAAATACTTAAGATGGACATGCACATATTTGATTGTTAAAAAACTAATTTAACTCAATGGTTAAAAATAACCGTTTTTATTGACGGAGTAAAATAACCTTATTTACCATAAAGATTCTCATATATATATATATATATTTTTTTTTCTTGCTGAAGAAATTAGCCTAGTATTAGAAACTTTAAATCTCTTAAATTTTTGAAGCACGAAAAACAACAAAAGATTATTTTGGGCCGGGCTGAGCATAATACAAGATGGTAAAGCTTGTTGGGCTCATATTTTCAGCACAAAGGACTTGTACGAATATGAGCACGGCTTAAACACCACATTACCCTTTCCACGTTAGGCTAACACGACGAGCACAATTCTTGATTAAGAAGATAATAGTTATCAACTTGAACATTAACATTTGATAGATTTTACAACGCCTAAAATGAAAGGCTTTTATATTTTTGCACCAAATATTTTAAGGGCATCGAAAAATCAACTAGAGCCGGATTTTCTATTTTGATTTTGTGTTTTGTAATTTAGAATTCTTTTAATTTTTTTCCTTTTCCTTTACCTTCACCTTTTTTTGTTTTTGTTTTCGAATTCCTTGTTCTTTCCTTTCAGGATTTGCGGCTTCTTTTTTATTAGCCAAAACCAATTTTAACCAAGAAAAAGATTGGAATTTGCATAAAATTGAAATATAAAGATAAAAATTTGCAACACTAGAAACTATAAGAAATATTTTCTTTTGATACTTTTAAAATACAAGGCACAAAATACCAAAAATTCCTTTCTTTGAACATCATCATGGGGCAATAAAGATGAACCTCAAATAAGAATTTAGATGAAGGTATCGCATAGCCTGAATTAGAGCACTAGTGCCCAGACCCATGACATCAATAATTTGTTTGCGGAGCAATAGATGAGAAGTTATAATTTTATTTAAGTTTATGTTATTTTATAAAATTTGAGTTTGAGGCTAAAATTTGAATTTAAGTTCCCCTTTCAACTCATATTTTTAAACTCAAACTCAAGTAAATTAACAGTATTTTATATTCTTAAAAACACCATAATTTTTTCGTTTTAATTCCGATTGAGATGATTTTTTTTTCTATCCGTTAACAACGAAAAGACGAATAAAACTCTACCCATATACCCTATTAAAATGTTCCGTCACCATTGAGTTTTTATTAAAATACTATCCAAATACAAATTCAGTTTTGACCCACTCAAATAAAAACTCAAATAGATTCTTAATTCAAACCATAACTCAAAATATGCACATCAAAACACAAACTCAAATTAAAGTTATAACTCAAACTATATTCAAATATACCTTAACTCAAATTAAGATCTGAACTCAAGTCACCCTAACTCAAAAAATGTAAATGAACAAGCATGAGTTTAACCCTGTGAAGAAAACCAGTCGCGGACCCGATCTAGTTTCTAGTCTGGATAGGCTCAGTCCGACCCATATAAAAAGATGGTTGGTGATTACGCCCAAACGTGTACAAAAACAAGCGGTTAATTGTAGTACAATTTGAACGGTCGATTCCACGAGGAGGTGTTAAATTGAACAAGAAATGACTAGTAAATAAAACGCGTTAGGAAAATAAGCAATCAAACAAAGAAAAGGAATGAGTATTTTTGATGATTTTTTGAACAATTTAAAATGGAGAAAATTCAATAATAAAAAGTGGTAAGGCTTTGAGAATCTTCCGTATGCTTTGTTCACCTATTTGGATTTTGATTCATAAATTGACTCAATTGAAAGTTTCACATCCCAAATAATCAATCGGAAAATAAATATTTGTAGAACATATGAATTAAAAATGTATTCGAGTAAATAAAATTCTAACGTTTAGAATTAAGAAAAATTATCTTATGAGAAATCTAAGAGCGACAATATACCGTTGGCAATATTGCAGTAAAAGACTACTCATAAAACAATACCTATCAATATATAATATAATGCAACAATCACATAAAAAGAGCTTGACTAGATTTATATGAAAGTTGACAATAAAATATATTGATAAGAGGAAGAAATATGATAAAAGAAAATTATTTACTCAAATGTATAAAACTTACAAACCATTGGAGAAT
>NW_010367025.1:2163-34311 GCF_000414095.1 Morus notabilis
GAATGGGAAGAAAAACTATCAACAGAAAATAAAAAGGTAAAAACGGATCCCAATAAATTAGAATTTACAAGGCTTAACTTTGAGAATAAAGGCTGATAATGGGGGAGAAAAACCATCACAACGGACACAAACGCATCATCCCAATGGGTGGGACACGTGTCGCGCTGTGATTCGCGGAAATGAGAAGTGGTCGACAGATGCTTCTGCTCGCGACACGCGGCGGACGCTGATTGGGAAGAAGCAGCACGCGGAGAAGAAACGCTGAACGCCCTGACGCGCGCGTGAAGGAGACTCGCCCGGGGAACTGGCGGTGCGCGCCAAGCGCGCGTATGCGCGGGGAAGTGCTAGGCCTACAGGACGCGTGGCAGAGGCTGGTTGGAGAGCTTCTGGACCGCGAGACCCACGCAGAAATTAGATGGAAAATGCCTGACGCGCGCGTGAGAAGGACTCGCTCGGGGAGGAGGGCCGTGCCCGCCAAGCGCGCGTGCGAGCCGGTGCAGCTGGGGCCCATTGATATGCGACGCAACAGAGAGCGACACATGGTAGCGCGGGGAAACTCGCGCGGCTCGACTCCAATCGGCTCGGCTCGGCGGACGGCTGGCTGAAGGGCTGATGGGCTTCTCTTGTTTTCTTTATAGTTTTGACTCAAGTGTCTTATTTTCCTACAAAACAAAATAAATTAAATTAAAATAAAATACTTTCACAAAATATTAATTTCATAAAAATATTTAATTAAAACTCAATTTATTTAGTAATTATTAACAATTTAGGTGCACATTCATGCACTTATCAGTTGGCGTTAATGATGAAGTTAGAAATTTTTACGGATGGGTTATTAACTAAGTAAAAAGTTTAATCAAAATATATAATATGTATTAGAGCGTTGAAATTAGTCAAAAAGAGAATTTTTATAAAATTCTATTCTGGGGCTAATCCTATTATTTTGCCAAATTCGGTGTCGAAAATATTATTTTTAAAAAATTAAGATGACCCAAAATATAAAATTTAAAAATAATTGAGCCTTTTTAAAAAGTGATGAGTTTTGAGAAAGTTTCTTACTAGGTGATTTCGGGCCCCGTTCATTTTACTGATTCGAATTTAAAATTTGAGTTTTGTTACATTAAAAAATTCTCAAAAATAATCACATCTAATTATTTTACTACAGTAAAAAACTCTCACATAAAATTTCATATCAACTCGAACTAACCACTCTAAAATTTAATTTAAAAAAAAAAGAAAAAGGGGATTATCGATACTTCCAAGTCTATCAGACATTCTTCCTCTTCTCTTTGCGCTCTGTCTCTCTCTCTCTCTCTTTCCAGAAAAACAAAACTATTCCTGTAACTAGAAGAGGAGTCGTAGGAAACCCATAAAAAATCACTCAAAACCCTAATTTCTCACCAAAAACCTTCTCCCAACTCAGAACTATCATCCACCTTCAATTTTTAGACATTAGAGATGATTTTTTAAGTCCTAAAAATCTCTCTGAAGTTGGGTTCAAAATTATTCCGAGAATAGGAGTTCTTGCATCCGTTTTGGTAAGTTCCTCTCTAAAAGACTTCCTTTTTGAATAATTTCTCTCCCTGGATATCTATTATTCTGAGTTTTTCTTATTTCTTTGGTAAGAATCTTATTTCAATCAAACCCTTCAAGTCAAGAACGAGTTTTCATCATCAACGGAGTCTAAAACCATTTGTTCTTCGAGGGTAAGCCTCTCAAACTTTCTAGTATTTCCATTACTGTGATTAAATATGTATTCCAGTGATCCTAGGTTGAGTTTTGTTGATTTGAGTTTCCTGAACTTCAAAATGGATGTTGATTCAAGTGTTGCATGAGAGTTTTAAACATTTAAGCATGCATGTAAAGTGTTTGTTAAAATGAACATGTACTAGTTTTTTTGGCCAGTATTAGATTTTTTTTAAAATTTTTTTTTGGATGTTATTCGTACTATTTTGTCTCAGCCATTATTTTTTATTTAAAATAGACATCCTAAAATTTAAGTGGATTTAAGAATAACCTTAAAACGATTTTTGTAGAATTAGTTATGAATTTTACAAGTTGGTGTCAAAATCTTTCAATTTCTTGACGAAAATTTTAAATCAGATTTCAGGCTGATATTGATGAGTTTGATAAATTTGAAACCTGGCATGTAATAGCTCTAAAGAAAGATCTATGAGTCGACTTTCATTTGGCAGTGGTTTCGTAATTTTTTGAGTTTGGTACTATTTTTTATGCATTTTCTCGTAAAAGAGGCCAAATCTGCCCGTTTGAAAAAGTTGCTATGTTGAGACAAATTTTTGTAGTCTTGTTAAGAATGAGATTTGGACTGAGTTTTATGAGGTTTTATAGCTTGGGATGGTTGAGATGATCATGCGACAAAGATCTTTAAAAAAAATTAATTTTCTAGCCTTTTCTTTTATAGTTTGCATGTCACGTGTTAGTTGCAAAAAAAAAAAAAAAAAAAGATTTTTTGGACTGCATTAATTAAAACATAAAACTGTAGCATTTGAGAGTATTATTGCACTAAAAAGTTTTTGAAACTTAAACTAGAGGTTTTAAGCTTCAATTCGATAAGCGAATCATTAAAAATGGAGACCCTTAGACAAAGTTATGAACTTTTTAATTGTGTCAAGATTTCTGTAAATTTCTGCAGAGAATGAAAAATTTTCAGTCAGGTTTTAAAATACTTTTAGTGGCATTAATGGAATTGAAATAGTTCGTGTAATGTATCAAAACGAAGCTCTAGATGTCTACTTAAATAAGAGACAAGAATCGTGATTTTTTAATTCCTGTAGAATATTTTATGAATTTTTCTGTAAGTATTGATGAACCTGTTTTTAGAAAATATGAATGTAGTGAATTGTTTTGATGTGAAAGTCATGTGAAAAGAGGGAAATTGTTAAGTTTATGAATATCTTGTCGACAAATTTCCTAGGAATGAGAGAATCGTATTATTTGTGGGCCGTTGATATATTTTGTTAGATTGGGGACAAAATTATTAACCCCCATAAGAGTCGTTTTCCTTTTTGTTCTTTCTGCCCAAACCATGTTCACGCTAAGTTTCCGATCAAGACATATAAAATAAAATAATATGATTTCTTACGCTGAGAAATTCGTTAGTAAGTCGAGAGTGCCATAGTACTCTTAAGAGAATTTAATGGGTGAACGCTTAATCCACGGTTGTGAACCAAAACGAATCAAGGAGGAATTTACGTTTAGGAACCTAACATATAAGGTAAGTGGAGTATGCACCTGCAATGCAAGTGATGTGTGTTTACCTTATGATTATGCATGTCCATGATTCATGATGGTATGAACCTTGATATAATTTATATAAGCGTGTTGTGCTCCTAAATCCTTATAATAGTATATGGTATGTTCTTGCTCAATATGTTGAGATAGTATGTTTAAGCTTTGAAGATAGTAAGGTTAAATTAGGGCTTGATTTTATTCTAATACGCATGATTTGACATTTACCGAACTCTTCAAATAATGTGGAATCTACGTGACATGTTTTTTTACTTTTCATATGAGCACTTGGGCTATAACATGACATCATAATTGTACATTGGCATTTTATGATATACCAAGTTATAAGTTAGGGTGGGAACTGTAGGTCTCTTAAGGGATCAAAAGATTTTATATATGATAAGACATGCAATGTTGCTCTTTAGTTCCTGGGTTGTAGGTGCTGCGGCCTAAGTGGCTGTTGGATCTATGATTGGGTCATAGTGCCTAATTTCCTAAACTTTAGCCAGGTAAGAAGGGATAAAGCCCCATGAATACCCTCTTTACTGGTTATGTGAATGTCAATGGATCATAACTCCGGTAAGATAGGCAAGTCACATGTGGTTAGTGGTACACTCCTGAAAGCCGAGTTTGATTCAGTAATAGTACGTGAGGTACTTGTGTGTGATTCCTTAGACCCATTGTTTTGGAGTCTAGGATAGTCATATGATTGAGCATTAGCCGGCATAAGGCAGTCCCACGGGCCCAATAAATAATACGTGCACGTTAAGAGGTTAGATCATTGGTTATGTAATGAATTATGCACCTAGATATGACATGTTGATATGGAAATATGATATGATATGTATAGAATGAATAGTTCATGAATTGTTATGCTATGAGTTATGCAAAATGTATTTAGTACGTCCTAATCCTGTGTTAATTATTAATGTTTTAATTATGATCACGTTAAATGGGGGGGTGTGATTAATGTGTGCTTCGTGTTATTGTTTTCACTCTATTATTATTTTGATTGTTGTGATCGCCGAACGAGGAGACAAATTATGAGGATGTCGGACTCATTAGGATAACTTAATAATTTTGTATTCTTTTAATTTACTGTTTGTTTTGACTTTTGTATGAGTGTGTACTTATGGGAATGCATAATTTATTAGAAGAAATTAACAACTTGACAGTAAGGATGTGATAAGAAGGAGAACAAAAACAATTAGGACTATAGATATGGTGGTTTATGAGATTATTACTACTACGCGACTTATCTATAGTGTTTTTATGGTTTAATGAGTTTGAAGAAACCTTCCTATATTGTATGCATTCAATCAAATTTAGAGTAGATAGTCTACTCGCTTATTGAGCCCCCTAGCTCACTAGAATTTCCTTGTGTTGCAGGCAAGTCTATAGTTAAAGAGAAGTGGGCAAGAAAACAGATCGAGGTGGTGGTACAGTTCATTTTATGATGTTGAGACTGTTATTTTTAGGAACTTACTTCTAAACTTCCACAGATATTAATGGTCAAACTTTATTAAATCTTTTGGGAAACGGTCATATGGCCCAATATGAACCTCGTATGAATTTTAAAAAAAAAAATCTCACAGAAACTTCCGCATTATAAATATAGTTTTGCGAACACTTTAAAAGATCAAAATTTTCCACATTTTTATGGTTAGTTAAATTAACTAACTCAAATCTTTAATTTATCCTTAAGTATATAATATATTATCTTCAAATTAATATATTATGTATGTATTTCTGTGTCGCAGCTTTCCGCCGGCCTAAGTTAGTAGCTAGGCGACGGGTCGTGACATTCTAGACTTTTAAACATAAAAAATGAGAAATTTACTGAATTTATTCTTAAAAATGTATGGGTATAAATTTACTGAAGAAAAGGAATGTCATAAACACCGTGAGGCAAATGAGGTAAGGCAATTTCGCCATATATATACACACACATGCGCATGTATATACAAGGTATAAAGACCAAAATTTCACCTCTACTTCATCAAGGTTCACTCCCTTCTCCGTGAAGAATGATAGAAAAGTGTCAAGACGGTCACTTTTAGTCTGATAATGCCCGGTATATGGAGAGATGGACTGAAATATAAAAACACTGATCGATTAGACACTACATAAATCATCAGAATCAACTCTGATATGTATTCCATTGCTTGAATTCTGATGGTGTATCTTGATGATTAGTGTTTATAAACGATTAGCTTTGTGGTACAAGGTAATTTAACTGGCTAAGTTGTGTGTTTCCACTAAAAACTATATTTGACCTTTCTTGTTAAATTAGAAGAACAATTAAACTAAACGATGGTTGTAAGTTCTGTCTACTTTCCCTTGTATGCAGAAAAACACTGTAATTAGAGAAGAAAGTATAAGGGCCCGTTTGGAAGCTGTATTTTGGATCATGACTCTGGGTCATGTGGGAGAATCCATGTTTGGAGGCCCATAATCCCGCATCTGACTCTGGGTCAAAATCTGCTCTTTGGATCACTTTGGATCCTTATTTTAAAATCAGATAAGGCTCTGATTCAGCCTGTTTCTAAATCAGAGCACAGTGTTTGCACAGTGTTTCCATGTGCTTCTGCTTCCCCGAGTAATGACCCCCCACCCACTCTACCGACCATTTCTTCTCTTGGCCAGAGAATCTCCAGCCTTTCTCGCGTGGGTTTGCAGGTCTCCAGCCTTTCCTTTTTCTCCTCTCTTTTCTTCCGGCAATTTTCTCCTTTTCCCGGTGGACTCCTCTTCGCATCTAAGCAGCCAAACCCACGGCGGACTCCTCTTCTCGAGTTGATGAGAAATGCTTCAAGTAAAGGGGTGATTGTGAGCAATCGACGGAAGCTCCACATTCAGTATCAATTTCGCCGATACTACCAAAGTAAGGCCATTTATCGCCTTTGCCGGAGAGGAAACAGACGAGGAATTTACAAAAGTCCTGCATCCGTGTTTGGATCTTTGCCGGCGGTGTCCTTTATCTCCTCGTCGGACTCGAACACTGAAACGGTATGTCATTCTCACTTTAGATGCTATTTGTGTGTAAAAATCAAAACCTGGAATGGGCCATGTTCGAATGGCAGCATGTGTGTTTTTTTTTTCTTACATTTTTGTCAGATGCATGAAAATGATATAGACCGAACTGATTGAGTTTAGGGCTTTCTGTGAATGTGGTATCAGTAGAATATAGCATAGATAGGTGTCTTTGTGAATGAAATTGCTATGGCTCGAATATAGACCGAACTGACTGTATGGGCTGAGTTGGGTGAAAACTTTCCCGAAGCCGGTAGTTGACACCAGAAAGGTTGAATTTGCCTCAACTTCTGCAATTTCTTCAGCCTCTTTGTTAAGTCTCCTCGGGAAGTGTTTTTCCTTCATGGCATTATGTAGACTAGAAAACGAATTTGGAAACATGATTTTTATTCACAGAGAATTCAGAAAAAAATACACAAAGTATGATCATCAAAAAAATATATAAAACAAAATAAAATAAAGTAGTGCAGCAAGCAAATAACTTTCTCAATTAAAAAGCCATACAACCATAGAATGCACAAGCATTGGACTAGATCCAACTAGTAGTGCGCAAGTAAATAAAAATTTGCTTCTCTTTCATGTTCTTGGGTGTGTTTTGTTGGTGGTTATGCTTCTTAAATTGTCGTTGTAAGACCATGCCCTGTTTTTGCACGTATTGGACTCTTCTTGCTTGTCCTATATGTATGTAGATGCCTAAGAAAAACCCAGATGAGAGGCCGTTGTATTGGAGTCCTGCGGCAGAGGAGTTTCTACTTGAGCGACTATACGAATACAATGACATAAACCACGGGAAGCTCCCAGATTCTCGTGACTACAACCAATGGGCTGCTCGGATGGCCACTTTTTTCGATGGATATGTACCCGACGGTGAGCGGCTGAGGGAGAAACGCCGCCGACTTGGCAACCTTTACTCAGTGTATAAAATGCTGCAAAACCATACTGGAGTAGGGTGAGATCCTATCAGTAAAACTTTTACATGCTCGGAGGAACTGTGGGCATCTCTTTACAAGGTAATATGTGTAATTCATTACTCCTCCATTAGTGATAATAGTTAGAGGTTACACTTTCGTAATTAAGTGTAACAAACTTACCAATTTCATTCTAATTTTGTTAGAGACATCGTGAAGTGAAAACATTGTTCACATACGGTTGGAAGCTTAATGAGACGTACTTGGCGGCCGTTTTCCCTTCAAGAGTTATGGCGTCTGGTTTAGGGGCATATCACCTTGTCGCCCAAGTAGAGCCAACGGATGATGTTGCTGCTGGGGATGAACAACCACAACCTCACCAGAATGCTCCTTACCAAAACAGTGATGATGAGGAGATGCGTACCGAGCTTCGCAACCGCGTGGAAAGTTTTGGAAGGCGGACGAAATCCAATATCGCCTCATCATCATGAGTGATAAGAAAGAAATAGACAAGGGCACGCAAATCCAATGACAGTTTACGGGAGGAGCTACTTGATTTGGTTAGGGACATGCGCGACGATTTGCGAGAGGACATTCGTTCAAGTAAAGAGAGCTTGCCGAGTAACAACACTGTCAATGGACCAAATGAAATGGATATCATCATAGTGTCACTCTCGGAAATGGGAATTGACCCGCGTACGTATGCCCATGCATTTGAAAAAATAATGGCGTCCCCCACGTGGCGGTCAGCTTGGCATAAACTGGATGAACCCATTAGGAGGGCCTTTTTAAACGACTTTGTTGATGTGCCAAAAACCCCCTTTGCATATCAGGTGCCTAATCCATATAGCCAGCCGCCTCATAACTTCTCTCCCGGGCCAAATCCATACAACCAGCGGCCACAGTCCTTCCATCAGCCATCAAACCCCTATAGTCAGCCCCCTAACCCATTCCACCAGCCTCCACCACCCTTCAATCCACCTAGCCCTTAAATGTCTGGTGCGATGTTTCTACTTATAGAGTTAAGTTATATTAAATGGTCGATTTTCCCTTGATATTAGACCACGGATTAGTGCTTAATACCATGTTGTCGCGTGTAAGCGAGATTTCAAGATTGTATTCTACACTATTGTTAGTGTACCGGTTTATTTTCATTTTTTGTTGTATGAGACTGTATTCTATACTATTGTATGAGACTGTGTTGCTAAGTTATATTAAATGGTCGATTTTTTCTCTCATATTAGGCCGGTTTGCATTCTCATTCTATACTATTGTATGAGACTGTATTTACTTAGAGAATTTTCTAGGGGACATTGATGGCTCCTCTCTGCAATAGTCCAGCTCATTCTGCATGGGGCTAATCAATTTTGAAATAGCCAATTTTGAAATTGCAGATATAGATTTGAGGAGCTAATCAAATCATCATCCAAATTACATGTAAGCTAAAATTTCTGTTGATTTCTCCACATTCTATGTACCAGACAAAACACCAATTAGGTTATGGGGTTTTATTTGTTCTAGCTTGGGGGCTTGATTGTTGCATAAGAGGTTATGGGGTTTTCTTGTAAGACGAATGTTGTAGAACTTCATAGGACTTTTGCTTGCAGATTCATATGTTGCCTGATGATGTATCTAAAATACAACTGGAGTTGGTTCCAATAATTCAAGAAATCATTTCAGGGTGGCTTATAGTTCATTTTTTCACCACCACACCATCTGAATCAGCAGCCGTTGAAGATTTCAGTTCCCAACTTTCTTTGTTGCAAATAGTTGTGTGAAATGTAGGAGCAGCACAATAGTTTCCAATGAAACAGATTAAAATAATCAATTGTGATATGTTTCTACTTTTGTGTTTTATTTAATGACAATGTTAAAATTATATGTTAAATTGTGAACCAACGGGATGCAGCCCAAAAATGAGGAACGAGATAGAATGCTTGTTATTTGCTTTATTTTTAGGGATCACTTTGCGAATGAAATGTGGATAGAATATTAGTTGTACAGAGATAGGTCGTTTTAGGGATCACTTTGCGAATGAAATGTGGGTAGAATATCAGGGAAGCCGTGGGTAGAAACCAGGGAAGACAAGTTTGAAAGTATATAACGGCAATGAGAATTTACCTCTGTTACTTCATAATTCGTGTATTTATTATTGTTGCAAAAAAAATTTTGAGGTTCGTAACGCACGTTTGTATCATGTCAATTAATTTCTCTTTTCAACTTGAATGCTTGTTATTTGCTTTATTTTTGGCTAATGCGCATTTTTTTCTATTTATTTCTCATTTAACTTATTATAATTTTGAGTTGTAATTTTTTACATTTAATTTTGTCTCTAATATTTCGTTTTCTTACTTATATACTGAATTATATTTTTTTAAAATTACACGTAACGTAATTTACATAGCAGAAAGATAGTTCTTATTTTGGTCATGGTTCAAAATTAGAAAACAACACAATTAAACACTAGTTCAAATCATGATTCAGGTTAGAATCAGAATCATGCATGCACACATCCAAATAAATGTTCGAATCACCATGAATCATGATTTAAATTATGAATAATGATTCTGAATCTAAAGACTCAAATTACCCTGATGGACAATCTAATCAATATGTCTCTTGCAGTCTCTCTACTTCCCTCTTCTGTAATAGGGTTGCCCTAAAAATCTCTTACAAAGGTTGACTCGCGAGTCAATAGATATTGAGATAATAATTAGGCTTCACACACCTAACATCTCTTTGTTGGCTAATTTACTTTTGACTATATGCTTGATCGCCTATTTACTCTTGAGTAAATAGGCGATCAAGCACGTGAGCCTCATTGATATGGGACATACCGGTTTTTGTTTGGTGAGAGTACTCAACATTTATTACCACATTTCATTTAACTTTTCTTATGAAACATACTTTGAGAATTCCATTCTTCCTGCAGCTATAGAATGATGAAATTTTCCTTTATTTTTCTGAAAATTCGTTGGCACGGTATAATGATCAGTGTTCCGATCAAGATCGAAATATTTCAACGAAGAAATTTTCTAAAGAAACAAAGGGTTAAATTATGTCACCTGACCAACATATAGTTGCTTCTAGGTGCTCATAGCAAATATCCACATGGTCGCTTGTGTATCAAGGAGATCTCCAGTCAGTTTGTGAAGAATTTTGCCCTCAACAACAATGTATTCATATTGTTGCAAGAAACGTTACAAAACAAAAAAAAAAAAAAAAAAAAAAAAAAGAAATGAAGAATCGCATTTCAAATACAGCACGATGCTAGGGACTATTATGAAAAACTTATGAATTATGCACATGTAAAACCCACTTTTATTTAGTAATTTCAATTAAAATTATGATAATTTGATTTCATAGAAGCACTCACAGGTCTAAGATACTTGACGCATTGTTCTCTAAGTTCTGATCTTGGACACTTTTCCAGGTCAAGTTTTTTTCCATCTCCTATGTCCAACCTGCAAGACAATTAAAACAAAATAGTTTCATTACAGGGTAAAAAAAAAAGAAAAAAAGATTACGACAAAACAGTTATTTCAGTTTTTCAGAACTTATTGAATTTTGATACACATTATACATTTATGATTTTCATGATAAAAACCTTCATAATTTTTATCATTGCTCATAAATTCATAATATCAAAGCTTAGTTCTCTCGTTTGATAAGGGTAAATTTCAAGAAAATGGCTTAATTATTACCAGGACAGTATTGCTTAACTACCACTAAAAAAATGGCTGATCAGCTTCTGCTTTGCACCACTATTCATAGTAAGCTTTGCAAGTTCCAACCATATCGATGCCTTGGATCAATCTACATTTCCAAAAAAATATTGGCAAGAAAATATATAAATTTTACTAGCTACTTTTTTTTTTCTTCCGTTTAAAAATTAATTAATTAGAGACCAACATTATTTCAAAATTGAGAAATTGTTTTGGGGACTAATATTAAGATATTTTGAAAGTTTAGGAGTACTAGCTAGGAAGTATTTCCAATGGTTTTTTTTTTTAAAATAGCATTTAAAACGCAATATTTAATTAATTAGTTTTATAGGACTAATTAATAATCAAAGAGTTAAGGGAATTAAACCTTAACAAAATAAAAAATAAAAGATGTTGCAAATGTATAAGAAGAGCTATGACTTTACCGCTTCAATCCACTGCTGGAAAACCAACTTTTGTGCTCTGTCGTCCAAGCACAAACCCTTCCCCACCTGGTTAAAAACCACTCCAAATTTTTTGATCACCAACATTAATTAATTACTCGCTTCATAAAAACAAATTATCTACCACCATCTTTTCTGAATTTATAATATAAACAAACAATTAAGTTAAGCTAATTAGAAATTAACGCGATTCCACCGCGAAGCATTCGAGCTAACGCGATTCCACCGCGAAGCCGCAGTTTCGGGTTTTGCAGAATTGAAGAGCAAAATTGTGTTGCGATTCAGCGGAGCAAAGTTCAAAGCTTGTGACCTAATCCGTTTAAAAAGAAAAAAAAAAGTCACACACCAATTTTTGAGAAATTTTCATCTATGCCCTATAAAAGTATTAAATTTTCATTTCACGCGTTTATATATAATTTTACGAGTTTGATATAGGCCCATGGCTTTTAAATTAGTATTACTAGTGCTGATGGAATCAATTTACTAATATTTATAGGAAATACCGTCATCGGTGGTGTCTGTATACGATATATAGGATGTTTGGTAGTGAGATTCGTTCCCTGATTCGAATCATGATTCGTGGTTCGTTACAGTATTTTCTCTCACAAAAAATTCACGTAAATCGAAAATGGTTCGAATCACATAGTTTGAATTCCACAACCAAACGTCAATAATTTTTTCTTATTGCACATAATATTCCCGCGTGGTTGAGCTCTTTTAGATGTGCCGTTCTAATTCTTTAACTTCTCATGTTTTTAGTGATATTATTATATGTGGCCTGAGAGGTTTCGAGAGGTTTTGTCTGGGACCTATAATTTGTAGTTTCTCTGTTTGTTTGGTAACTGGCTGTGTATCAAGTGCACCTTTAATGACGGTGTATTATTGTCGCAACTGTTTATTGCTATCGTGGGAATTGTGCGGTGCAGTAGTAGGTAAGACTTCTTTTTTATTGAAAGGAGTTGTCTATAGTCCGAAAATGGGGGACAAGTCTCCGTGTACCGTCGCAATAAGTTTATGTCAATCGTGATCGGTTAAAAATTTAGCGTAATTCTCTTACATTGAGTTGTAATTATTATTATTTTGAAAATTAGAAATTATTTTTAAATATATGCAATAAACGACTGTCATGTACATCTGTCGTGAATAATTATATGAAAAATATTAAAATGCACATCAATAAACGACTGTCGTTTTTATTATTAATACTAGTCATTCCATCGTAACCAACCGTTGTTGTAAACATAAATAATATTGTTGTGAAGAATTGCATCTGTCATGTTTTTTTATAATCACATCCGGTCATGTATGAACTTTTGTTTGTAGCAGTATATGACAGTGTTTTATTTACAATATGCTTAAAAATAACTTATGGTTTCTAAAATAGTAACTGTTATGACCTAATACAAGAGAATTACGCTAATCATTTAACCGGTTACGCTAATCCTTTAACTTTTTACGATGGGAAAAATTTTTGTCATAAAAATGGTGAGAGACCATAGAAAAAGCCTTATTGAAAAATATTTGGTACCACCACTAATAAAATGTGAATCTTATCTGCAGACATCATATTATAGGACCCATTTTTTATTAGTGAGTGATGTCAGCTTTATAACATTATTCATTTATATCTCTTTAGAATAGATTAGCAGGAGGATGAAGAATGGGCAATTGGACCTTCTTTAAGAGGGTTATTTTGTCAAGAAATTTATATATTATGCAACTAAAATCCAACATTTTACATTTATACCATTTCTGTTGATTCTAAAAAATTGTTGTGGTAGAATGTCAAAAATATTTTATCAATACCCTCTTAAGATGTTCGGAAATCTTTGTAAAAGCAGAAAAAAATAATCTATTAAGATTATTTTCTGGTAAGTGACATATATAAAAAATTAAGTTTATATCTAACATAAATATAAAGATAACATCTTTCGAATAGTATTTTTCTAGAAATGTGACAGTTTTTTTAAGGTAAATTGTATTCCAAAACATAAAAATACAAACACTAATGCTGATATAAATAACCTCACAGTACAAGCATAACATAACTTGACTATTGATTGGTCTCACCACTTATCGTGAAAATGAGAGGAGAGGAATGTGCATTGAGCTCCCGCAACAAGAGACAAGCCCGGGAAACAAGCACACATATGGCTCTCTGAAAACACACCTCTACAATCGATAGACAACTCCGATCAATAGGATCTAAAATACCTGTAGACCTAAGGTCACCCATAACACGACCATGAAACACCTCAAGTAGATGTAACAGAAGGAAACAATTTGCTGGCAAATAAACTACCCGCGAGATCAAAAACTTAAAACAAACACATAAAAACGAAACACTTTTCCTAAGCAGCGGAGAATACATCGCCATTATTCGATATAACCATCTACCACAAATGGAGATGAAAGTTTAACGGCATAGTAAAAAGAACAAAAAAAAGAAAAGGAAACAAGGCAGCTAACAAGGTCAAAGAAGCCAGTGAACGGTGCTGGAGTCGCAGCAACCAAAGCGCTATCAAGCCATCTTGTAGAGCTACCTTAGACGTCGGTCAAGTTTCTTTTTTAACTCACGGAAAATGACAAATAGGCATTGGTCAAGTTTTTCATTTTGCTGCTAGAGAAGGTTAGGTCTTAGGTGACGTTGAAAGTTGAAATATGGCCCATGGTCCAGTCAGACACTTATATAACTTGAGTTGAGTTTGAGTTATAACTTGAGTTGAAGTTGTAATTTGAGTTTGTGTTTGGATGTGCACATTTGAGTTATCATTTGAATTGAGAATCTATTTGAATTTGTGTTTGGCTGGGTCAAAACTTAAATTTGTATTTAGATAGTATTTTAATAAAAATTCAATGGTGATGAAAAATTTTAATAGGGTATATGGGTGGGGTTTTATTCGTCTTTTCGTTGTGAATGCATAGAAAAAAAATCATCTCAATCAAAATTAAAACGAAAAAGTTATGACATTTTTAAGAATAGAAAAAATACAGGAAGCCCTGTTCATTTCACCGATTCGAGTTTTGTTACAGTAAAAAGTTCTTAGAAACAGTTACATCTAACTTTTTTGCTACAGTAAAAAGCTCTCACATAAAGTCACATCTCAACTCGAATTGAAAAGTCAAATCAGCGAACTAAACGAGACTGCTCATTAACTTGAGTTCGAGTTTATGAACTCGAGTTGAAGAGGAAATTTGAACTCGAGTTTAGCCTCAAACTCGAGTTCAAATTCAAATTTTACAAAAGAACGTGAATTTAAATAAAAATGTAATTCAAATTCAAATTTTTTTTGAGTTTCGTTGTAAAAGAACAACCCCTCTACAATTTTGAGGAATTGTTTCCTACTAAAAAGTGTGAAAAAAAATGAGGAATCCTTTCGTGTACCAATATGGGTCGGATTATTCTGGTAGAACTTTCGAAGTTAATTGACAATTCGGTTGACAACTTGCAAGTTAAAAACTTGTGGTCGTTTGGTGATAATTGAGTCATTTACCAAACGCGAGACATTTTAATAAGTGAAATAATATGAAAGTACAATACAATTAAACATATGGCCATATTACATACCCCATAATATATATATATATATATATATATATATATATATAACAATTCGATGAGTCATTTACCAAACGCGAGACATTTTAATAAGTGAAATAATATGAAAGTACAATACAATTAAACATATGGCCATATTACATACCCCATAATATATATATATATATATATATATATATATATATAACAATTCGAGCGGAACCCCCAAAAGATTTTATGGCTCCGTTTTTACAGCGCACACTCCAATTTGTCATCTTTTTCCAATTAAATTAGCTAATTTCTTTATATATACCAGTAGCTTAATTTAAAATCATCAAGCTGTTAACTAGAACCGCCATTACTACTATATAAGGTAAGAAAAATTTGAGGAAGATACCTGGACTTCACTAAGGTTCACTCCATTTTCCTTGAAAAATGATAGAAACGTTTCGAGACGTTCACTTGTTGTCTGATAATGGCCGGTGAATGGTGAGATAGACTGAGAATTAGTCAAACAATATGGTCGATCAGACATCATGTGTAAGGCTAAGCAGTATTTAACTTTTGTAGCATCCAAAAATAGCCTTATAATTTCCTATATTACATACAAAATTAGGTGTGAATTATATTTATATACGTACCTTCAAAGTTCCATTCTCTGCCCCTAGCGTCCCTGCAACTATCGTGACCCCTCCAGCCAAGAAGCTAGAATGATGGAATCTTCCTCTCTTTTTCTGAAAATTATTCACATGTCATACCGATGAAACATAAGACAGTTTTTTATACAAATCTAACAGGTGACAAATAAAGAGATATCCATGGTTTATTTTTTTTCAAGTCATACCGTTGAAATTTCCCCGAACAAAAAGGTACTTGTGTTCGTTGAAATCTCACCTGACCGACGTATAGTTGCTTAGAGGTGCTCATAACAAATATCGACATGTCAGCTTGTGTATCAAGGACATCTCCAGTTTGTTTGTGAATAAGTTTACCCTCTCTAACAATGTATTCATACTGTTCCCTCTCTTTCTGGAAAAAAAAAAAGAAGAAATTATAATAAGAATCATATAGTCATATATAGACTTTAAGTAGTATGAAAAATTTAAAATAAATCACACTCACAGAGATATATATATATATATATATTTGCTATTTACTTGGTTTTAATTTAAGACTATGATATATAATGGAAGAACTTACGGGTCCAAGATACTTGACACATTGTTCTCTAAGCTTTGATCTTGGACACTTTTGGAGATCAAGCTCTTTTCCATCTCCTATATCCAACCTGCAAGGAAGAACAACAACGTAAATATTTGGAAGGTAAATAATTTGTCAAATTTCATAAAGTTCTCTTGCATATTGAGAAAGAATAATATTGCTTAAAAAACCATGGGGCTCTGCGCTTAAAAAACCATGGGGCTCTGTATTACAACAGGATGCAAGATCTGTTATCTTATTTTTTTGTCTTATTCATGTTCCTCTAATTAAATTTTGATACATCATAACTTGTTTAAGTATTTTTAGTATTTAATTACTGTTCATATCGTACAAAGACAATAAGGTGACATTTGGTTTATAAGTTCAAAATTATGGTTCATGATTTTGATTTTTAAAATTCAAATTTTTTATAAGTGAAAAACACTATAACAGATCCACGAATCACAATCCTAAACCAAACAGTATCCTCAAAAAAACGTCACCTAAATGTCATAAGATGACACAGTAGATAAACACAAGGGTGAGGTTCCCACAGGTAGGTATTTTACAGTTGGACCCCGCACTTGTGTCTTGTGGTGCCTAGCTCAAGTAGTAGTGTCGAACGGCAATGTTCAAATTGCTTACCAGTAAAAAAATGGCTGACCAGACCTAAATGTCATAAGATGACACAGTAGATAAACACAAGGGTGAGGTTCCCACAGGTAGGTATTTTACAGTTGGACCCCGCACTTGTGTCTTGTGGTGCCTAGCTCAAGTAGTAGTGTCGAACGGCAATGTTCAAATTGCTTACCAGTAAAAAAATGGCTGACCAGAATCTGCTTTAGACCATTCGTCATAGTACACATGCAAGTTCTTACCATATCGATGCCTCGGATCAATCTGCACAATTTTTTTTTTTTTTTTTTAAAAGGACAAGTAGGTAATACAAATACAAGCTACCAACTAAAACCTCAAAATTCAAATCATTCCATAAATGAAAAAAATAGTTCTTTCCGATCGGTCCTCAAACCATGTAAAAGAAATTATGTTCTAGTCATTTAAATCTTCAAAACCACTAGGAATTTATGGTCCTTACATATGAAAAGGTTGGTTTTTATTTTTTTTCAATAGGACGTGATATATTCTATAAATTTTTTGAAAGTTTACCTGTATGAAAAGTTTAGAAACTAAAGGGACCCCCCAAAAAAAAAAAAAAGAACAATATCAAATTAGAAAACAATAGTTAAATGCGAACACGTTTTTATTTAAAAAAAAATAAAGAAAGAAAGAAGAAGAAGATCCGTTCACTTCACCGATTCGAGTTTAGAATTTGAGTTTTGCTACAGTAAAAAGTTCTCAGAAACAGTCACATCTAACTTGTAAAAAACTCTCATATAAAATTATATCTCAACTCGAATTATAAACTCAAATCAGTGAAGTGAACGGCTCAAAGATAATTAAGAAAGAAAGTCATTACAGCTTCGATCCAATGCTGAAAAATCAACTTTTGTGCTTTGTCATCTTTGACCAACCCCTTCCCCACCTGTACGTCAAACACAAGTCCTTTTTTTCTTTTTAATAACATATTAATGTCTTCTTTTTTATTTCTTGAAAATGAATTCCAAGGAAACCAAATATAATATATATATATATATATATATTATATATATAGTACCTTAGAAGCATTGGAGCTAACGCGATTCCACCGGGAAACAGCAGTTTCAGGTGTGGAGGATTTGAAGAACGAAATCGTACTCTGATTCATTGCAGCGAAGTCCAAAGCTTTCGACCTCCGTGTTAAAATTTAAAAAGCAAAAGGAAAAAGGGGGGAAAAAACATTTTTTTTTTTCAATCAAGCGACGAGAGAGAACAATTTATTTATCACCACTAGCTAGTCAACAAAGCAATATACAATTTTACAAATTTAAAAAAAAAAGCTCTATATTTACTATAAAAAAAAAAAGATTTTCGAATGCAAGAAAAATTATAATTGTCTCTCCAACGTTACTATGTATTCTGGCCTACTTGACAAAAAAATTTCTAAACTTCCCTCTTTTCATACTGTAGTGTGAAAAAAAAATTTTGACTCACAATTTGGCTTCGTTCATTTCACCGATTCGAGTTTTACTACAGTAAAGAACTCTTAGAAACAGTTATATTTAACTTTTTTATTATAATAAAAAACTCTTAATAAAGTTACATCTCAACTCGAATTAAAAACTCGAATCAACGAACTAAACGGTCCAGTCTCGTAATATGACTTTTGAAAAGAGTCCTGGAGATTTGACAAGCTTACCAAAGCTCTTCACTCGCAATGGCGGAGTCCGCTAACATGCACCGTTCACGGTGTCCCCTGAACGCTTTCTGCACCTTCACTGCGGCATCAATCATCTCGCTCAACTCCTCGAAGACGACATCTCCCCCACCAATCGCCTGATCAAGCTGACCGTTGTAAGCAGGATCATGCTTTTCAAAGCCGTCAGCTGCTTTCCGATCAACTAATATCACAGGAGATTCAGACAATGACATTTTTGTACCTTTATTTTACTACAACAATGATCGAGGCTAATTAATCAATCAGCTCTTGATCAATAGAGATCAATAATTTACTTTAATACATGATTACACACACACACACACACACACATATAACTTTCCTTTGAAGATAGGCCTTGGCTTTTGCTTGCTGTTTGTGGTTTTTCTTGTTTATCTGGATGTCTGTTTATAATGGATTTGGCCTAAAGGTACTATTATTGACAGATCAACTCCATTAATTCACGTGAGAGGGAAAATTATGGCTTATTTAAAGTATTAATCATGATCAAACAGAACCCTAAAATATTAATTATAGAATCATGATTCACGCGGTGAGTTTTTAGCACATATTATATACCATATATAAACAAAACTATATGATTATATGCATACATATATATCACTACAAGAAAAAGGGGGTTTTACGTCGACAAAAAGTCGTCGCAAAAACCCGCATGTCGTTGCAAATAAGGTTTTTTGCGACGAAAAATTTATCGTCGCAAAAAGATTTTTTGCGACGACATAGTGTCGTCGTAAATGTATTTGCGACGACAATCGTCGCTAATACGTTGTTACAAATTTCTCGTGATATGATCCATTTTTTGCAACGATATTTCAAATTGTCGTCGCAAATAATCTTATTTTTTTGCGACAATAAGTCTAAAAAAGTTGTCACAAAAAACTGAAATTAAATTTTTTTTATAATTTTTAAAAAATAGCAATTAATTAATTTTTAATATTTTTAATTAAACATTATTATGTTACATACTGAATAAAATTTATTAAGATACATTAAAAGTGAAATATAAATTAATATTAAAAATAGTAAATCTAAATAAATTTATAAAAAATAATGAATACTACATGAAGTGCATATATAATGTTCAAAAAAATATAAAAGTCTAAATAAAGTGAAAAATAAAAAAAGTACATATAACGGAACTAATCGTCTAAGTTTACAGCATCGCCAACATCTGAATCATCATCAGGACTGTCATCATCTGAAGGAGGCAGAGGATCATCCAGGTCAACTGGTTCTGGACGATCAATCGTAGGTAATTGGATGTTGGGCTGCAATTTAGCCATCAACTCTAACACCTTCACCTGATTCTCATAAATCTTAACTTGTTGTCGGTATGATTTCTCTAAATAACGACTCATACGTGGGTCAGGTTGAGCTGATGATGTTGCGTCTGAGTATGAAGCAGCAGATGAAGAAGAAGCCCCGGAGTAATGCTTTTGGGAGAGCGTCGAACCTACTCCTATGTCCCTGGTATGAATACCAACTGCACTATCAAACTATAAACCATATTTACCAAGCGTCTTCCAAGTACCTCCCGCCTCATCAACATTTCATGGTCATCATTAATCCCAGCAGCGTCTTGTAAGACTGCAAACATCTCGTCTACTGGTTGATTAACTATTGGGTCAACACCTGAAACCGCTTCTACTTCACCATGGTGAATCCATGTACTATACAATGGATCAAAACCAAATCGATGTATATGCACTCTCACAGTTTCTACTAGATGCATTTCATGGTTTTTACATTTTACACAAGGACAGCTGATATGGCCACTTGAAGTTTCATAATTTTTGGTGACCTCAATAAAAACGGATAACCCATTCTAATATTGATCCGACAATCGGCTCCTCAAATAAATCTAACTTTTGTCAATCAGCATTTCAACTATACACAACAACAGACATAACAATTTATTAATGTGTTTAATTAATTTTAATTTTACTCTTTATTAACACAATTAAATTTTATTCATTAAAGTTTGTTAATGAACTTATTATAGTTCTCGTTTTCTAACTAAATTTCGGCAACATAACGGCTTATTTTCCTTATGATCCAAAAATCTAAACCTGCAGAAAAACAACTTTAAAAGATTTCAGCACACCATAGCTGCAAGATGTGCCACCCAGAACAAGAATCACAAACATATACTAAATTTCAACAATATAAGAAAATCATAGTTTAAATATGAAAATCATAATCCTGAATTCATACAACCAAAAACTACAACAATTTTAAACTAAAAGTACAATAAATATAAAAAAAACTTACAAAGTTCAAACCCACTAAACGGAGGCTGAAAATAACAGGATTACGTTGGAGGAACCGGGCAAACAGTGACGAAGGTGAAAAATCAAACGCCTACATCAAATTGAAACATCGAACATAATTTTCAAACACCGAAATTAACATTTTATTAACATCTAGAGTAACATATTTAAATGCACAAAAAAATTTCATTCCTCGGCGTTAAATCTAATTATGTTAACAAATAATCTAAATTAATAAATTAACCACTAGTTCAAAAATAATTCTAAATTAACGTCATAAACTAACATTTACACAACCTCATAGTAAATGTTTAGAAACTTCATTTAGATATTTTTACAAACACTTTACAAACAACTCAACAAAACACATAAAAATAATAAAAAAGTTACCGGAGTGTGTAAAATATACCGGTAAACGTTGAACGGTAAGGTGGCGACGGGCGATTCAGTGGGGCGGCGGTGGAATCCGGCCGGCGGCGGCGGCGAGCAAGGGAAGAGAGAGAGAGAAGGGAAGAGAGGGAGAGAAGGGAAGAGAGAGAGAAGAGGAGAGAGGAGTGGCGGGGACGGGGCGGCGGTGGCCGGAGAGGGGAAGAAGAGAGAAGGGAAGAGAGAGAGAGAAAGAAGGGAAGAGAGAGAGAGAGAGAGAGAAGAGGGGCGGCAGCGACGGGCGGCAGCGGCAGCGGCGAGGGGAAGAAGAGGCAGAGAGAGAGAGAGAGAAAGCGTCAGGGGAAAATGAAGAGGAAGAAGATATGATATATTAAATAATGTCGTCGCAAATACGTTATAGTTGGCAATTATTTGCGATGACATATGTCGTCGTAAATAATTTTTTAGTCGTTGCAAATAATCATTTTTCCTGCGTTTAGTTTTTGGTGAATTATTTGCGACGACAAAGAGAAAAATATCTTCGCAAATAATCTGAACTATTTGTGATGACATTTGTTGTTGCAAATATCTTATTATTTGCGACGATTTTTTGTCGCAAAAAATGGATTACCTTGACGGCAAAAATCCGCGCAATTGAAAGTTGCGCTCCAAAATTATTAGCGACGACATGATTATTTTATTTAACAGGGATTAATTGCGACGACATGTTGTCACAAATATTGTATTATTTATGACGACAAATGTCGTCGAAAAAATGTGGTCGCAAATGGTAGTGTGTGTGTGTGTGTGTGTGTATATATATATATATATATATATATATATGCCTAAAGGTACTATTATTGACAGATCAACTCCAATAATTCATGTGAGAGACGGAAAATTATGGCTTATTTAAAGTATTAATCATGATCAAACAGAACCCTAAAATATTAATTATAGAATCATGATTCACGTGGTGAGTTTTTAGTACATATTATATACCATATATATAAAATCAATCAAAACTCAGTTATTTGAATTTAATTTTTATGACACGATTCAATACAAATCCAATTAGCTTGATTTGTGTGTCATCTTACGCATGCACGGGAACCATAAGTAAAATATTTTAATTAACAAGACATTTTGACTTGACATGATAATATTAAATAGAAATGAAAAGAAAAAAAAAAGGAAAAAAAAAAACACATGGAAACGAATACTTCGATTTTACAATCAAATATATATTATTTTTCCCCTGCAAATACTATATTGAACAATGCTCTCAACTTTAATAGTAACAATATTGAGTGATGCCTCCCTAGCACTTCTTAGAGAGCCCTCTCTAAGCTCACCAACCAACTTATTTAATTAGTTTTTGTTTTAAAAATTTTTTTCAAAAAAAAAAAGAAAAAAAAAAAAGAGAGGTTGGTGATCTCCTCTTGATCTTATCCTTCTTCTCGCTCGTGGCCAAAGAAGAACATAAAATTTATTGTTATCTAGTGTTTATAGGTTAACTTATACATATATTAGACTTAAAAAAAAATGCCACTAGATCACATGTGCCCAATTCTTTTTATTTTTTAACAAATACAAAATTTCCAAAAATTCATAATGACTGACGTATATTTTATAATAATTTCCAAGTATTTTACATATATATTTTATAATTATTGATGTATATTAATATCCAAAAATTCAAAAATTAATCTACGCAAAAGTAAGAGTTATGATTGGTTTTGGTAATACGTCGCTGTTTGTAATATACCTACAGAGAATATACAATAATACCAAAGCGATCTAGATCAGAAAAATGGTAATTTGAATACGTTTCTTGAATGAACAAAATGTCGAGTATGATTGTTTTAGGATTATTGGCTTTGGTGTCTCGTGAATTTTGGGGTCATTTCTAGTTTATCTTTTACACTTTAAAAATTTTAATTTTACTTTTTGAATTTTGAATTGTTATCACTTGACATCTTTTGTTGTAATTTCTGTTAAAATACAGAAAAAAGAGATTAAGTGTGACCATAAGATTTTTATTTATTTCTTTTTAACAGAACTCTAAACAGAAAGACCACGTGATTGTATTATTCTCTTTTTCTTCTATATATTTTTAACAGAAATTGCAACAGAATATTAAGTGGAAACAATGATCAAAGTTCAAGAGGTAAAGTAAGAGTTTATAACATTTAAGAAGTAAATTGAGAATGACTCTAAAAGTCAGGAGACATGTGTGATAATAATCCATTGTTTTAAAACTAAAATTGACTAAGTAACACATGTTTTTCGCTGTAATATACGCACATGTAGTACGTAGACAAACCAAAAACAATATTAATCTGGTGCACGAGAGGAATAATCCGGGTACGTACGTATCATATCGATTAACATTAAACCTTTTTTTTATTTTTTTATTTTTATTTTTTGGGTATTAGTAATGTGGTCCTTCACTTGAATTATGAGCACCGTGTATTTTTATTTATTTATTATAATTAGCACCGGACAATTGGTTTCTAAATTTTTAATTTTAATAGTACTGATTATAACCCTTATTTTATGGTGAATACAGTTAAAGATAGGAATATTTTTCAAGATTTTTCAGATGGTCCCAGCTAGCTTAATTAATAAAAAAACTTGTTAGTCGTACGTCATGAGTGTTTGATTCACATGGGCATGGCAAGACCTTCCTGCGGTTTTTGTCTTTATGCTACCTAATTAGTTTGTCTATCAAGGCTTTTATCATGATATCTCTTCGTATATTTTGGTAAAAAAAAAAAAAAAAAAATTGTAAAAGAAAAAAAATAAATAAAATTGAGTCTTTTTTCTTAAATTAGGATCGTGCTGGTGAGTTATCAATATTCAGAACTCTTTCGTGTTTCTACCCCACTATAATATAAATAACTTAAAAGCCTCTACAATAAGCAAGTGAATGGAGTCCATGCATGACTAACGAAAACGGTTCATCAAGCCATTTCTCATCTCAACCCCTACTCTAAATAGGAAGAGGCGTACTTTACAATTGTTCGATTTGATCTACAATCAAGGCAATCTTAGACTTAGTGTGTATTTAATTGGTGTATTTGTACCATGATTTGAATTATGGTTCGTAGTTTATTATAGTATTTTCTCTAACAAAAAACACACGTAAATCAATAATAATTCTGAATTCATGAACCAAACGTCCACTAGAATTTGTGAGTCAGCTTCTGTTATAATAAATTACAAGTCAATATATTACCACAATAATGACGTCATCATAATTGTTAGAATTTAAAATGTAACTGATAGTAATTACAATAATTTTTTTTTGTTGAGATTTTTGACAAATATATTTTTTTAAATAACATTACTTCGCTGTAATAACTCCGGATAAAACGATTTTTCTTTGAATGTATTTGCAGCTCCTTTTATTTTATTTTTTTGAAGGGCACACTCTCTCTTTTTGTACAAAACACGTGTTCTTACTTTTTGCATCTTAATTAGTCAGAATAAAACAAGATATTAGGTTATATCTTTATTACGGAATTGTCAAATTGCTGCATACTTAAAAAATTAATATCTTTCCTTGTATTAGTTAAATACGAACTTAACCCCAATATAAAAGCGGGAAAGAAAAGTTGTCTTTCCCAATTCCATTTTAGATTTTAAGGGCCCTTCATTTCGTCTTCTTCATTGTTTTATGAAAAGGAAGAGCTCTCTAACTATTGGAGGAGAGAAACTACATTGAAGAAGTTGTAGGATTCTCCACATAGATATCTTCATTTGTTTCTTTATTTATTTACTTTCGTATAGGATAATGAATGTTTCGATCGTGATAATATCGAGGCAGAGAACGATGTCTCTTAATTCACTTTTCAAGAAATAAAAGATGGTATGTAAAAAGAACTTAATGGTAACTAATTTGTGTGTTTTCTTGTTAATTCTAACCTATATATATATATATACACGTCATTATAAAAAAACTATACATATATATATCTGTCAATAATATATATATATATATATATATATTTGGTTTCATTTGTGTGAGGAAATCAGAGACAAATCTTAAACGAAACCAAGAACAGAAAAACAGTAAACAAAAGAACACATACAATTATTCAGAATAGTTACACCCTCAGAGATCACAACAAGAAAATCTCTCAGCTCACAAGTATAAAATTTTCTCAGGAACCAAACACAGGTTCTCAATTACACAAAAAACCTTTCTCAGCCTTTTTCTTCTCTCTCTGGCGTAACTTTTCTATTCTCTCAATATATTGACTTTTCAACTATTAACCAAGTCGATATATATACAACATTCAAACCAATGGGTATTAGACACGTCATCAATCCCTGAGCCTCCTTAGTAACAAGCTGCAGTCTTGAAACCAACACGGCAAAACTGAATTCTAACTGCCTCAACCAATTCTTCAACTAGAGCCAATCTTCACAATTCTCCACCTTGGATCTAGGTTGAATATCATAGTGGATCTGACTAGGATACCCTATTTCACCGACGAATCATCATTCCAGAATTCTGAGTAAGTTCAATGCCTCCTTGAACTTGCCTACAGGAATCACCTTGGTGAACAAATCAGCAGGATTTACTTCAGTTGCTATCTTTTCAACATTTACCAACTATCTAGCAACTATGTCTCTTACAAAGTGCAATGTAATATCAATATGTTTCGTTCTCTCATGAAACATAGCATTTTTGGTTAGATGGATTGCACTTTGTGAATCACAATACACATTCACGAAACTTTGTTGAACTACTAATTCACTGACTAGTCCCTTAAGCCACAAATCTTATTTCACAGCTTCAGTTAGAGAAATGTACTCAGCTTCAGTTGTTGACAAAGCTACCGCATGCTGCAAGGATGACTTCCAGCTCACCACATTTCCCCCAACTGTAAAAACATATCTAGAAAGCGAGTCACAATAGCCAGCAACTTGAAAGTTTCCTTGCAATGATCTAGTATAAGTCAGCTTGAGCTTTAAGGATCCTTTCTTATATCTGAGCAGCCATTTTACTGCTTGCCAATGTGATCTTCCTGGTCTGCTCATGTACCTGCTGATCAGCCCTACTCCATATGCAATATCAGGCCTGGTTCATACCATTGCATACATAATACTTCCAACAACATTTGAATAAGGAACTAACTTCATGTAAGCAGCCTCCATCTTTGAATCTTGATCCTTCACAGATGTTAGCTTGAAGTGAGCACCTATAGGAGTATTGACTACCTTAGATTGTTGCATACCAAAGACATTGATAACTTTCTTCAAGTAACCTTCTTAAGACAATGTCAGAATGCCCTTGACCCTGTCTCTCATAATCTTCATGCCCAAAATCCGTTTGGCAGGACCTAGATCCTTCATTTCAAACTTAGAACTCAACAAATCTTTTAGCTTCTGAATTTCTAATTTCTTCTTACATGCTATTAGCATGTCATCTACATAAAAATCAGAAGATAAATGTAGACATGTTCTCCCAGCTTAGCAAAATACACACAACTGTCAAATTTAGACCTTATAAATCCTTAACTTACCATGAACTCATTAAATCTCCTATACCATTGTCTAGGAGATTGTTTTAAACCATAAAGGGATCTCTTTAGAAGACAAACTTTTCCAGCATCTTCTTCTTTCACAAAACCCTTTGGTTGACTCATGAGTATTCTTTCTTCAAGATTGCCATGGAGAAAGGCAGTCTTGACATCAAGTTGTTCCAACTCAAGGTCTTCTATTGCTGTAATCGCCAAAATTATCCTGATTGAAGTATGCTTGACTACTGGAGAAAACACTTCATGATAGTCAATCCCCTCCATCTGAGAATAGCCTTTTGCAACCAAACGAGCTTTGAATCTAGCATCTTCTACTCCGGGAATTCCTGGTTTTCTCTTGAACACCCATTTCCAGCCAATTACCTTATGTCCCTTTGGTTTATCAATCAAGACCCAAGTATGATTTTTGATTAAAGATTGCAATTCATCCTCTATAGCTTTCTTCCACTTTGGCCAGTCCTTGCTTCTGATTGCTTCCATGTAAGTGGCAGGCTCATCTAGCTCTAACTGATCTGCCACATTAAGTGTGAAGGCAATAAGATCAGCATTTACAAATCTGGAAGGCGGTCTGATTTGTCTCCTTGTTCTATCCCTTGTCAGTACATAATCGGCTAGACTCTCTTCCTGATTTTCTTCATTTCTGAAACCTTCTTTTGATTGCTCCAAGTTCTCTGTCAACTGGCTCCTTTGTCCCTCAGTTTGTTGTTCATATTACTCAGCTTGTGATGCATTCAGAATAGCTCCACCTTGATCTTGGAAGAAATTTTCATGTTCTCCAGAAATTTCTGTTTCTATTGGTAGCTCCACCTGCATCTCAGAATTCTGCTCAGCATGTTTAGAGCTAGCTGTTTCTTGCAATTTGGGGTCAATTTTATTAAACATGTTTTCATTGAAAATTACATCTCTACTTATGACACACTTCCTTTCTTCTAGAAGCCATATCTTATAACCTTTAACCCCATTAGGATAGCCTAGAAAAACTCCTTTTCTAGCTCTAGGATTTAACTTTTCCTGATTAATGTGTACTAAGCTAGACACCCAAAAACTCTAAGATGTTGGTAACTAGGCTTAGCATTAGACCATTTCTCCTCTGGGACTTTAAAATCAATGGTTGTAGATGGGGATCTATTGATTAAATGACAAGCAGTAGCAGCGGCTTCTGCCCAGAATTTCTTAGGCAACCCTGACTCATCTAACATGCACCTTACTTTGTTTATTATGGTTTTATTCATGCGCTCAGCCACCCCATTTTGTTGTGGGGTGTCAGTGCATGTATGATGTCTAGAAATTTCTTCCTTACTACAATCAGTGTTAAATTCATTACTACAAAACTCTAAGCCATTATCAGTCCCCAATCTCTTAATTCTTTTACCGGTTTGATTTTCAATTAGTGTTTTCCATTCAACAAACCTCTTAAAAGCCTCATCCTTAGTCTTAAGGAAATAAATCCACACTTTCCTAGAGTAATCATCTATGAAAGTAATGAAGTATTGAGATTTGGATAAGGAGAATGGTACCTTTGAAAAGCCCCACAAATCTGAGTGTATGTAGTCAAGTGTTCCTTTAGTTTTGTGTGTGGCAGAAACAAACCTTAGCCTTTGAGATTTTCCAAGAACACATGTTTCATAGAAATTTAGATCACTGATTTGTTTGGCATCCAATAGGCCTTGCTTTCCTAGTTCTTGTAGCCCTTTGATGCTCATGTGGCCTAGGCGTTTATGCCCCAATTCAGTCTCATCCTTCTTAGAACTTGTCACAGCATCAACTTCTCCTGAAATGGTTGAACCTTGCAGTATGTATAGACCCTGTTTCAACACACCTTTCATGACCAGCAGGGCTCCTTTGATCACCTTTAAGACTCCATCCTTAGCCTTGTAACAGTACCCCTTTTGATCAAGGCTGCTAAGTGAGATCAAATTCCTTTTTAAATTGGGAATATATCTCACTTCTTGAAGTACTTTTTCAGTTCCATCCCACATCTTCAATCTTATGGACCCAATACCATAGACAGTGCAGGACATATTGTTTCCCATAAAAACTTTCCCAACAATTGATTCTTTCATATCAAAGAACCAATCTTTTCTTGGTGACATGTGGAATGTACATCCAGAGTCCTGATCCGCTCTTCCTTTGGGTCATCATAAGAAATGGTGAGAACCTCTGCATTTTCAAGACCCTCGGAGACATTGGCAGCCTCTTGGGTGTTAGTGGTGTCATTCTTGTTATTTTCATTCTTTCTTTGTGGACAGTTTCTTCTGAGGTGTCCCTCCTTTTTACAAAACCAACAGGTTCTTCTGGATTTCGACTTAGACCTGGAGTGATTCTTACTCTTGTTGGAATTCTCATTTCTTTCGGTTGGTCTGCCCCTTACATTTAAGCCTTCAGCATTGTATCTTGCTTGTTTTCCACTTGCCCTCAAATCCAATTCTTTAGAATAGGCAGCACCCATGACTTCCTCTAAAGACAAAGTGTCTCTACCATACTTTAAGGTATCCCTAAGCTGCTCATATTGCCTAGGTAAGGAGTTAAGCAGAATATAGCCTGATCTTCTTCATCAATTGTTACCTCAATATTTTCTAAATCAGACAATAGTTTCGTGAACTCATCTATGTTTTCATCAATAGTCTTGCTCTCATCCATCTTAAAACCATAAAACCTCTGTTTCAGATAAATTCTGTTTGGCAAAGCTTTAGTCATATATAATTGTTCTAATTTTGACCATATCTCACAAGCAGATTTTTCTTTAACAACTTTTCTCAAGATTTGATCACTGAGACTTAGAACAATAGTATTTCTTACCTTTTTTCAGGATTTCTGCCTTGTTCTGGACTGAATATGGAATCTTCGATTCTCCTTTAAGCGCTTCGTCGAGTCCAAGATTGCCGAGATGAGCAATCATCTTTTCCCTCCAGAGACTGAAGTCATTCTTTCCATCGAACTTCTCGATCTCGTACTTTGAAGTAGACATTGTCGAAGAAATCTTCTGGCCAGGAAGTTCTCCGATTGACTGGTTGAAAAGAACTCGATCTTGGTTAGGAAATCTCCTCTTCTTCAATCTCCGCCCAGAATCTTGATCTCAGATTTGGGCTCTGATACCAATTTGTGAGGAAATCAAAGACAAATCTTAAACTCAAACGAAACCAAGAACATAAAAACAGTAAACAAAAGAACACATGCAATTATACTTGGTTCAGATTTAAACAATCCTAATCCAAGTCAGGGCTTCTACCCTAGCAAATCCACTATTCAGAATAGTTACACCCTCAGAGATCACAATAATAAAATCTCTCAGCTCACAAGTATAAGATTTTTTGAGGAACCAAACACAGGTTCTCAGTTACACAGAAAACCTTTCTCGGCCTTTTTCTTCTCTCTCTGGCGTAACTTTTCTATTCTCTCAATATATTGACTTTTCAACAATTAACCAAGTCTATATATATACAACATTCAAACCAATGGATATTAGACACGTCATCAATCCATGAGCCTCCTTAGTAACAAGCTGCAGTCTTGAAACCAACACGGCAAAACTGAATTCTAACTGCCTCAACCAATTCTTCAACTAGAGCTAATCTTCACAATTTGTTTTGCATGAGGTGTTCGCCCACTGTTTTGACAAGCTCTAGAAGCATAATGTTGAAAAAGTGAAGGTCGCTGACCAAATGAGTGTGTGAGTTTTTTATAATCTGAGTTTGTAGATTGTTTGACAATTGATCTTGCTGAGAAAAACGTAATTGGGACTGAGAATTGATTTTGGTGAGTTTGTTTGAGAATTGATTTTGCTGAGAGAAACATAGGGTGCATTTGGTAGGGATTTTGGGAGCCTAAAATCAATTGTCTATTCAGCCAAAATTGTTTTTTACGTTTAGTAAAAATGTAAAAAAGTGCTTTAAAAAGAATTTGGGGAGAATTTAAAGTTAAAATCAAAACCAGCCGATGAAGGACCCCAAATCACCTCTGAGTCTTTTAAGTTTATTTGTCACTGCTTTGTCATTTTAGCTCATACCCATTAAAATTTCAAAAGAAAAATGCCGCATTTGAGGATTAGTTCCTTCAATTTTTCAGTTTTTCTTTTTGACAATTACCGGTTAGTGTTGTTATTTTTTTTAATTATTTAGTTGATTAATTTTAGGCTTTGCGGATTGTTGTGTAGGAAAATATGGGTGACATGTGGAACGGCGATAGCGTGACATGTGACCTTATTTTTTCTCTCAAAAAGGCGACAACTCTCGACGCTTGAAGCTCGCTTCCCCTCTACGCTGCAAAGAAAGGCCTGACTTAGGGCATCGACCCGGCATACCGTCGACCAGTCGTGCCGTCGATCTTATGGCAACAAGAATTCCTGGAAAGGATCGACTGCCAAGAAGGACATGAGGTCTACGCATCGCAGATGACGAGGGGAATACTCTTCAGAAAGGAGCCTAACATCACAAGTTGCGTCTAGGGATGGAAGACGTCTGTAGTACAGGCATTCATTGCAATCCCCTAGGCCGCCCTACAGTGGGCAGTGAAGGATTACAGGAATCCTCAGAGCCGTAATGGAAGACCAATTGGCTGAGTGAACAGTTCAAAAGGTGATTAGTGGGCTACGGTCTAGGCCTAGAAAGATAGGCTACTCGAGTACTTCTACCTACAAAGGAGAACCACCCCCGAATGAAGCTTGAGCTATAAAAAGGGCAAAGCCCCATACACGAAGGGGCATGGACTTCTTGAGTATTGAATCAGAAAGAATATACCTGCATGTAAATTGTAAAAGTCTAAAGAGAAATACAATACACAAGTAGATGTAGCTCTTCATTAACAGAGTGAAACACTATAAATTTCGTGTGTCCTCTCATTCAAGCGTTACACTCATGCTTCCAAAAATACAACAAACACTTCACAGTTTGATTTTAAATATACAGTTAATTTCCAGCCGGTAACCCAACGGGATACCAGTGGGTAACCCGGGGTATTTCTGCTGACGAAATTTAGCCGTCAACAATTGGCGACTCCACTGGGGACGAATCCAGAATCTCCGGTTCATACGTTTGTTAACATGCCTCCAAGAAAAAGAATTGAGGCCATCAACCAAGGCATCCAGATGGAAGAAACTGCCACACACCCGGCGAACGACGGGATGGAAGAAGACCCACCTCCAGTTAGGAATGGAGTCCCACCCCCAGACATGCCGCGACCGGACCCTGTGCAGATGCAGGCCCAGCTCACTACTATGACCGACCTGGTGCGGGGACTGATGACTGTCGTTGAGTGCTTGGATGGAAGAAACTCGATGCCGCCTCTGGAAGATGCCCCGAGATCGCTAGAAGTTGTCGTGGCTGGAAACCATAACCCCGGTGACTGCCAAGATATCCCAGAAGGAGTCGGGGACAGTGAAAATCTTAGAGATCCCAGGCCTCGACCTTCCCAATCCTCCGGTAGTCGTCTAAGGGCCGCCGGACCCCGGGCTCATGAAAACCAAATAGCCAGAGGCCTGGGAAACTCCGAAGCACCACCTCAGAACCCAGGTGGAAACCTTCCAGGAGATGC
>NW_010367025.1:35456-50486 GCF_000414095.1 Morus notabilis
AAGTTTTTGGGGGTTCTCCGCCACAAAAACAACAAAGTTCAGCAGCACTGACGTAGCGTTTAATGAGGACGACGCCAACGGGGTTCACTTCCCCCACAATGACGCCTTGGTGGTAGAAGCTGTAATTGGAAATCACACTGTATGCCGAATCCTGGTGAACAATAGGAGCTCGGTAGACCTCCTATACTCCGACTGCCTAGAAAAGATGGGGATCCCAAAGGAGCAATTGGAAAGAACCTTCAGGCCGTTGTACGGTTTCACTGGGGACTCCGTCATCCCTTAGGGGACAATCCGGCTGCCTATAACCGCCGGGGAGAAACCTCGATAAGCCAGTATAATGGCTAATTTTGTGGTAATAAAGGGAGGCTCCCAATACAATGCTGTCATTGGGAAGTTAACCCTTCAAGCGCTGAGGGCAATCACCTCCATCTACCACCAGAAGGTTAAATTCCCTACCCCAAACGGTGTAGGTGAAATAAAGAGCAACCAGTACAAGGCTAGGGTTGCGTATTCTGATGCCTTGCGCAGATATGACTAGCTGAGGAGGCAGGAGGCCAGAATGGTCTATCAAGGCGCCATTGAGGACATAGACCCCAGATTTCAAGAGGAGGTCGCATGGTCTCAACCCGTCGAGCAATTGGTGGAGATCCGAATCGACGAGGACGAGCCAACCAGAGTGTTGAAAGTAGGTTCTGACTTAACCCCATCACTTATGGGGGAAGTCGAAGGCTTCCTCAAGAAGAACCTGGATATCTTCGCCTGGAATCATGCGGATATGGAAGGGATTGACATATGTCATTCTCTAAATATCGACCCTTCATATCCCCCTAAACGCCAGAAGCGCCGACCGATGAACCCGGAGAGGTATGAGGCATTGAAAGAAGATGTCGATAAGTTAATCAACAACGGTTTCATTAGACAGGCCCATTACCCACGATGGGTCTCGAACCCCGTTTTGGTGGTCAAACCTAACGGAACATGGAGAACATGCGTCGACTTTAGTGACCTCAACAAAGCCTGCCCAAAAGATGGTTTCCCACTCCCTCGAATAGACCAAATGGTCGACACCACTGCAGGGCATGAGATGCTGAGTTTTATGGATGTCTACTCCGGATACAACCAGATCCACATGCATCCGACCGACGAGGAGCACACATCCTTCATAACTGATAGAGGCCTCTACTGCTACAAGGTAATGCCTTTTGGCTTGAAAAATGCAAGGGCTACATACTAAAGGCTTGTGAATAAAATGTTTGCTCAACTGCTCGGCAAATCAATGGAAGTTTACGTCGACGATATGCTTGTAAAGAGTGTCAGGGCCACCCAGCACGTTGACCATTTGGGAGAAATATTTGGCGTGTTAAGAAGATACCACATGAAACTAAACCCCCTGAAATGCGCCTTTGGAGTTGGATCAGGGAAATTCCTTGGTTTCATGGTCAGTAACCGGGGGATAGAGGCTAATCCCAAAAAGATAAAAGCCTTGCAGGATATGAGGTCTCCAACTAAACCAAAAGAGGTGCAAAGGTTGACAGAGTGTGTCACCGTTATGAACAAATTCATATCAAAGGCAACAGATAAGTGTGTTCCCTTCTTCAATGCTTTAAAAGAAAGTAAGCATTTTGAATGGACACCACAATGTGAAGAGGCCTTTCAAAAGTTGAAGGAGCACCTGGGCAAGCCCCCGATCCTGTCAAAACCCATCCCTGACGAGGAGCTGAGCCTATACCTCTTCGTATCACAACACGCCGTGAGCTCCGTGCTAATAAGAGAGGAAGAAAGGGTCCAGTTGCCGGTCTACTATGCAAGCAAAAACTCCTCGACACCGAGTCAAGGTACACTGAAATGGAACAACTGGCCCTCGCCCTGATGGTAGCTTCACGGAAGCTTTGGCATTACTTTCAATCCCACACAATACGGGTTCTTACAACCACAACCACCTGTTAAAACAGGCGTTGCAAAAGCCCAAAAATCCTAGTTGACTTCTCAAATGGTCAATGGAGTTAAGCCAGTTCGATATTAAGTATGTACCGAGAGTAGCAATCAAGGGGCAGGCACTGGCTGATTTCCTGGCCGAGTTCTCTCATAGACCAACTCTCGCCACACGCGAAGAAGTCGAGATGACGAAGTGGAAGCTCTACGTGGATGGAGCATCGAGCAAAAATGGGTCAGGAGCCGGCGTCCTGTTGATCAGCCCGGAAGGCCACAAGATTACTTCGGCGGTACGATTGAAATTCAAGGCGTCAAATAATGAAGCCGAGTACGAGGCGCTGATTGCAGGATTACGATTGGTGAATCACTTGAAAATCGAGAGGCTCAACATCTTCAACGACTCTCAACTGGTCGTTGGACAAGTAAATGAGGAATACAAAGCGCGCGGTGAAAAAATGGGTGCGTACTTGAGAAAGGTGAAAGAAGAGCTCGTCAAGTTCAAAAACTATGAAATACTTCAAATACCACGAGCTGAGAACACCAACGTTGATGCCTTGGCAAAGCCAGCATCTTCAAGGGATTCCGACATACTAGGGATCGTTCCTATCGAAGAATTGAAGCGGCCGACCATTGAGGAAAAAATTGAGGCCTTGACCATCCAGACGGACGAGGGTTAGATTACGCCGCTTATCCAATATCTAACGGATGCAAAGCTGCCAAATGATAAAGACGAGGCCAGACGAATCAGGTATAGAGCCACCAGGTACCTATTGTACGACGGTTTGCTTTACCGATGAGGCTATTCAACGCCTTTGCAGCGGTGCCTAAATGATAGTGAAGCCCAGGAGGTCCTCCGGGAAATCCATGAAGGAGTATGCGGTAATCATGCTGGGGGGCAGTCTTTAGCTCTTAAGGTTTTGAGGCAGGGGTACTATTGGCCTACACTTAAAAAGACGCGTCCTAATACGCTCGACGCTGCGATAAGTGCCAAAAATATGCCACAATTCCTAGAGCACCCCCAAAAAACCTAACACACATTCTCAGTCCATGGCCCTTTGCCAAATGGGGAGTCAACCTGATCGGGCCCTTACACCTCACACCGGGAGGCTTTAAGTTCGCCATCGTCGCAGTAGACTACTACACTAAATGGGCAGAGGCAAAGGCTCTAACTATGACCACTGAAGCAGCTTGCACCAACTTCATGTGGAACAACATCGTGTGCAGATTCGTGGTCCCACACTCAATAGTATCTGACAATGGGAAACAATTTAATAATGCCTCAACACATAAGTTCTGCGACAGCTTAGGCATTCGAAAGGACTTCTCGGCGCCAATACATCCACAGTCTAATGGTCAAGTCGAGGCTGTCAACAAAATATTGAAGTATACCCTAAAGAAGAAGCTCGACGATTTAAAGGGGAGATGGGCAGAAGAACTTCCAAAGGTACTGTGGGCATATAGAATGACAAGCTGAATCACCACGGGTGAAACACCCTTCTCCATAGCGTATGGCGTCGAGGCGGTACTCCCTGTGAAAATTGAAACGCCAACTCTAAGAACTGTTATCTACAACGACGACGGTAATGCAGAAGCCATTTTTGCACTGGGGAAGAGGTGCTCGCTTTCTCTTTTCCTTTGGATTGAGGTTGCGGGCCGGGCTGAGGCTGCTGGTTGCCTGGGAGCTGAATCCTCAAAGAAGCCATTTTTACGCAAATGACCAGTCAGAATGCAGTCAACGTATAGTTATGCAAAATAAGATTAAGGAAAGCGTCGAGCCCATGAGTTTACCTTCGTCGCTTAGATGAAAATATGCACGGATGGCGGGAAGATCAGATGGGTCTAGAAGGTCAAGAATCAACCCTGCTTCTCTAAGGTTGGACTCGGTCAAGAGGGTGTCAATATGGCGAACCTTCTCCGAGTACAAAAAAGCCTTTTCAACCTTCGCCAATCTATTCCCAGCGAGCTTCAGCCGATCGTGGCTAACTGCAGGATAAAAGAACTGTCAGCGCTGTAAAAAAAAAGAGAAGAGAGGGAAAAGGAAAGAAACGAAGTGTCAAATTCTCGCCCATATTCCCAAATGACATTTGCACCTTCCTTCGGCGGGGCATACGGTCGTCGGGGTGAAAGTTAAAAGGCCCCTGTATCATGAAAAACATGGGTTTCCACCCATGTGACGACGAAGGAATACCTTGTATTAACGTACCAAGCCTAGGCTTGGATCGCCCATCCCACTCAAAAAATACCACCCTGCGCATTTGGCGACGTGGCATAACCTATACATAAACATAAACTCATCTAGCGGTAGGTCCATATCGAACCGCTGGCTCCAAAAAACCCAGGCGCCAGCAAAACAATACCAAAAATTCGACGCCAATTGGGCAGGAGAGACACCATAAAAATGGCAGTAGTCCTTGACGAAGGGATGAACGGGTAAGGTCATCCCAGCCGTTACAGCCTGAGTATATACAGGGAGATACTCGGTGGAAGGCATGCTGGTCCTAAAATGTACATCCAGGAGGAGGTACTCAAACCATCTCCCGTCGATCCAACCTTCTTTGAAAGCCTGAATGATGTCTTTATTTCGAACCCTCAACGCCACGACATCGGCCGTAAAAAATGGCATGTCCGGGTCTCCGCTCGTGGCAGCTAAGGGGGCTCCACCACTGAAGTGGTGACCCCACATACGCTACCTCCCCGAAAGGAATCTTATTAACTTCTTCTTCCATCATACGGTCGACACTGTCAAACTCATCGCCAAAACCCTCGCTTGGTCCGTCCATGTATTCTTCTATTTCACTTAATATTGAGTCATCGTCTGATGAGGAAGATGACCATGAAATCTCCACCACGGAAGGGGAGTCTGGTAGTACAACGGACGGGTCCTCTTGACGGGTGGGGTTTGAGGCCATTGTTCTGGTGGTAAAAAAGAGGAGCTAAGTCAAAATCCTAAGTCGAGAGGAAGGAGTAAACGACGACCATTCTAAAACGATGATTGCTCAATTACCACTGGCGCCTCTCAACATAACGTCGACCATTCATATAAAAATGGTAATGGCGAATGTTCATGAATAGCCGAGGTTCATTAAAACGCATGTGTCAGAGACCACAATCAGCCAAAAATTAGAAAAATTATCATATGTGGGTCAAACAAAGCATATGGTAAAGTCTCTATCCTCTACATTTCACATATTAACATGCGTATGGTTCAATAGGAAAGCCAGTAAAGTTATTAAATAATATGAACGAGCAATCGTCAAGGTTACCGGTGAGTCAGAATTTGGGCAAAGTCGGGTTCCGAGATAGCTTCATGAGGGACCGAGAAGAGCAAGGGATGCAAGTCGGAATCTACAAGAAAGAACTCAGACAGAGTAACGACAGTTCAAGAAGTTTGGGAAAAAATGGCTTCGGTTCGAGGAGTATATAAAGGAAAACAAGCCTTCGACCCTGACTGTCAGATAAAGTTCATAAAATCCAACGGCAGGTGCATTTTGCCCAGATCTGATGGCAACAAACAAAGGCGGGAAGATGAAGGGGCACGATCCAAGGGCTCGTATTCACCTTTTCAAAATAAAGCCTTACGTCAGTCTGGTGAAATGACCGACACAACGGTTACGTTCCTCGAGGAAAGCCAAAGCGTCAAGACTATCATTACGGAAGAAGGCTCAGAATTAGGTTCCCACACCCGAGGCACAGAAAAACACCCGAACCTAGCTCGAGGCTGTCTAAAGGAAACCCTCGACCTGGGGGGTAGTTGTTGTGTGGGAAAATATGGGTGACATGTGGAACGGTGACAGCATGACACGTGGCCCTACTTTTTCTCTCAAAAAGGCGACAACCCTCGACGCTTGAAGCTTGCTTCCCCTCTCCGCTGCAAAGAAAGGCCTGACTTAGGGCATCGACCCGGCATACCGTCAACCAGTCGTGTCATCGATCTTTTGGCAATAAGAATTCCTGGAAAGGATCGACTGCCAATAAGGACATGAGGTCTACGCAGTGCAGACGACGAGGGGAATACTCTTCAGAAAGGAGCCTTACATTACAAGTTGCGTCTAGGGATAGAAGACGTCTGTAGTACAGGCATTAATTGCAATCCCCTAAGCCGCCCTACAGTGGGCAGTGAAGGATTACAGGAATCCTCATAACCGTAATGGAAGACCAATTGGCTGAGTGAACAGTTCAAAAGGTTATTAGTGGGCTACAGTCTAGGCCTAGAAAGATAGGCCACTCGAGTACTTCTACCTACAAAGGAGAACCACCCCCAAAGGAAGCTTGAGCTATAAAAGGGGCAAAGCCCCATACACGAAGGGGCATGGACTTCTTGAGTATTGAATCAGAGAGAGAATATACTTGCATGTAAATTGTAAAAGTCCAAAGAGAAATACAATACACAAATGGATGTAGCTCTTCATTAACAGAGTGAACCACTATAAATTTCGTGTGTCCTCTCATGCAAGCGTTACACTCATGCTTCTAAAAATACAACAAACACTTCACAGCATGATTTTAAATATACAGTTAATTTCCAGCCAGTAACCTAATGGGATACCAGTGGGTAACCCGGCGTATTTATGTTGACGAAATTTAGCCGTCAACACAGATGAATTGAAGAACGCAAGAAGAGTAGGATCTTTCAAGCAATTTATGGCAGGGAGAAGCAGTGATGCGACATTTTCATATGCTTTTGAGAAACATGAAGCTGTAATTCGATATCTTGGAGGCTTTGATGCCACTGGAGAGGTATTTTTTTTACTCTAATCTAATGGGGTTTTGATTATTTTTTGTCATTTGTTGATAGTTTTTTAGATTTTAATGTTTTGTAGAATCTCCAAAGCAATCAGAAGCAAGAAGCAGCAAAGAATTGTAATTGCACGATTACTGATATTGAGAATGCTCTGGCCAAGTTTACGTGGGCCAAAGAAGCACAAAAGAAGATAAAAAATCTGAAAAAAGAAGGAAAACCAATGCCCAAGAGTCTTGCTGAGGTATCATGTCTTTTAACTTCTGTATTTGGTCTACTCCTTACTTATTTGGTCAATAAAAACATTCAGAGCATCTTCAATTGAATGTCAAATGCTAAAATTTGACACCACTATTTTCACGCAATGCTTTACTTGCTCAAATTTGGCATTTGGTTCTTTAGTAATTGATATGTTGATTCTTCACTTTATAATTACAACATTACCATTTTACTATTATTTAAAAATTTAAAAAATTATCCTTTTACAAGTTCCAAAGCTCAAAATTTGTGACAAAAACTAGATATAACATCTAATCTAGCATTATGGATTAGAGTTGGTATTTTTACATGTTTTTTTGGCGCCAAATTAAGCATTCACATTAGCATTTAGATTGGATATGGTCTTAAACATGTATTTTGGCTTAGATTATAGAACACACTAACATCTATCAATTTTTGTAGAGATTGACACTTTTTCCTTGGTACTTCATTGGAAATGAAACGTGACAAATTCACTAATCTAGTTGTTCCCATTTGTTTTTGCGATTTACTTTCTTCAGGTGTGAAAGCTGATGGGCTCTACACCATTGGATCTTGCTAGGTCTAATTTGGACAAGAGTGGACAAATAAGTAGGAATGCGCTTTGCCCATGTGGTTCCAATAAGAGATACAAAAGGTATTCCCTGTTTCCGACCTTTATAGAAAGATTTTTTAAGATTTAAATAAATCATGAACTAGAAGGCATTCTTTAGTGTAGTTACGTGCATGAGACGGAATATCAGGATCACATCTTTTATTAGTGTCGTTCAATGCTTGGTTTTAAGTTGATTATCATGTCTTAGATTAATCTTAAACCTTACTTCTATTTAATTTGTTTGCTCTGTTTATTCTGGTAATAGGTGCTGCGAAAGAACTGAAATGATTAAAGAACAAATTAAACAACACTCAGAAAAGATCCCTACTCTACCTTGGAAATGGAGTTTGGAGAGTCCATCAGAACTCCTAGAATCAATTTTTGAGGTCTTAAATGTCGATGCCTTTTGTTTTATTTTGGCTAGTTGGACGAGTTGGTCCATGGATTCAATCAGATTTGGGGAGATTAGATGGTCAGAAAATTATTTTTGAGAAATGGATCATTTTAATTTGTCAGTTCAATGGTGGGCTTCTCACCGAATTTAAGCAACATTTATCCCTATTTGAACATTTATGGCTATGAAACAACCTAAGTTGAAGCTCAACTGGCTTAAGTTTGAACACGGGCTAGGATCATCCTCTTAAATTTCCTTTAGTGTGCCTTTAGTAACATGTTCTTTTAGTGTGGTTTTCTTATTCTATGTTTTAGACATTGTTGTTTTATCAATGTTTTAAACATTATTGTACTAAATACCGTACTCTATTTATATCCATTACCAATGCTATTTTCCATTATTTCAATTGAATTTTGTTTAAATGCAGGTTGCTTCGTTGTTAACAGAGATGCCTAACAATAATGACCAACTAGCTTTACAACTTGTTTGTATTATAGCTCGACTCATTGAACAATATTACAATATGTATATTCATAAAAATCCTTGTATGAAATATGTTCAAACTGAAAACATGTGGGTAATGGAATTATTAGGCGAACATGAAATTAGAAGTTATAGAATGTTTAGAATGGATAAAGATGTGTTTATGAAGCTATGTAATGATTTGTAATGTTACTACGGATTAGAGGGATAAAGAAATATGTCTACGTTTGAAATAGTATGATTGTTTTTATTCATTTTAGGCCAGGGTGTGGGAAATCGTTTAACACAAGAGCAATTTCAACACTTTGGTGAAACAGTTAGTAGATATTTTGAGTATGTTCTAAACATTATCTGTCGTATGAGTATGGATGTTATAAAGCCTGATGATCCAGAGTTTAATGAAGTGCCTCAAGAGATACTAACGGATTGTAGATATATGCCACAATTTAAAGTAAACTCATATGCTTCCTTTCTTATTTATTCATTTTCTAAACAAAACTTTCTTCTTTTTAAAATTGTACTGGTGCAATACATGGCGTACACGTTCCAGCTACAATACCACCAGAAGATCAGGTGCCATTTATTGGAAGAAAGTGTGTGCCAACCCAAAATGTGATGGCTGCTTGTGATTTCAGCATGAAATTTATATTTGCATAAGCAGGTTGGAAAGGTAGTGCTCATGATATAAGAATATTCTTATCAACACTACGTCATGCATAATTGAATTTTCCAACACCACCAGAAGGTTAAAACCTTGCCTAATTATTCATTTACGAAGCAAGTGAAAATAGTTATTGCAACAATGGCGCTCCATAACTATATTAGGAAGCATGATAAGCGTGATCGACATTTTCAAAATTTTGAGGATAATCCAAATGTTTTCGTTTATGAAGAGAATCAACCAGAGAATAATGCAGAAGAAAATCAAGCTTTACTATCACAAGAAATGAATGAAGTACAAGATCAAGTTGCGGCAAGTTTAATGAACACGACTTAATCCTTTAAATGCCTCTACTCGTTTTTGAACATGGAATGTACATTTTTGTTGTATATGTTGATTACTCACTACTGCACTTTTTTGTTGTAACTATATTGTGAATGAAGATATATAAAAAAAGAATTAATTATCATAAATTTATTGTTTGAAAACTCAGAATCATAGCATTATATTTTTTTTAAGTTAAACAAGTATTTCTAAATACCAAAAATAATTATATATATTTAAGTTTCATACCATGTCTATTTTGGTCATTTTAACTACACGCAGCAATTTAACCTCACAATTTACCAAACACTATTACACTGATTTTGAAACCAGCACAACTAGTATAATTATAGTTTACCAAACACTCAGCTATTTTTTGTAATAGTTGCTTTTTGTAATAACTATTTTTTCCTTCAGCACAGCTAAAAGTAATTTTTTTAAAATCCACAGTACTATCAAACTAAGCCATAATCTGCATTGAGAATCGATTTTGCTGAGTTTGTTTGAGAATTACTTTTTTTAAGTTTGGGTTTTTTTTTCCTGAGAATTGTTTCTTTAAGAGAGTGATTCAGATGCACCGGTGACCGGATTTATGGGTAAATACCAGATTTACCTGTTGTTGGCGTTGGAATTACTAATAAATGTAGGATTTACTAGTGGTTGGTGGTCTAGATTTACTAATAAATGTAGGATTTAGATAAATACAATATTTATCATTAGTAAATGTGATATTTACTTGTAAATATTATATTTACCTGTAAATACAATTTTACCAATCGTTGGAGACGGCCATCATATTTTAGAATAAATATGGTATTTTTGAGTAAGTACGATATTTATCGGTTATAGTATTTACTAGTAAATATGGTATTTAACGGTCATGGGAATCAGTGGCTGAATTTTTGGATAAATATGGTATTTACGAGTAAATAAGATATTTATTGATAAATGCAATATTTATCGATCGGCGGAGTTGATGGCTAGATTTTTAGATATTTTTGGTATGTATGAGTAAATATGATATTTACTGGTAAATACGATATTTACCAGTCGTCGGTGTTAGAGCCGGTCACCGACCAATCGTTGATGAATACTGTATTTACTAGTAAATATGGTATTTATCAGTATATACAATAAATACGATATTTATTAGTATATACGGTAAATATTAGTATATACGGTATTTACTGGCCGCTGATCACCAGAGCCGGCCGCCGAATCTGGTCACCACTCGCGGGCACCAGTCATGGTGGACTTGATTAGAGTGGGGAAGGAGATAGGTGAGAAGGAGAGGGTTAAGGGTATTTTGGGGTGTTTAATAATGTTTAAAACTTAAGATATTAGGGTCTCGTTCACTTCGCCGATTATAATTTGTGATTTGAGTTGAGTGCATGATTGAAGTTACAATTCAAATTGGAATTAAAACTGAAATCAAAGTTAGTGTTTAGGAGTGCACATGGTGATTCAAAGCTTCCTCTCAATTCAAGTTATGAGTGTTCACTTCACTAATTTCACAATTCCAACCACCACCCCCATTCAAGTTGGGAAATGAAAAAAAAATTGAAAAAAAAATTGAAAAACACGGAAATTAAAAACAATGCATACTACCAATTCGCAATAATGTCTGTATAATGTTATGCACAAAAATAAAAAATTACAGATCATTGAATTTGTGACTACAATCCAACATAACCTGTTACAAAATAAATATTTCATACATGGTAACTGATACATGTTTATTTAGCAATTGTTATTTCCACCATTAGCCTGCCACATAGTTCTCGTTATTTCATCCCTCATAAGACCCATCTCCCTTCGAGTCGCGGTGTTTCTTGGTCCTTCTATACTCCGATCTGGGTTATGATTTTGATTGACATCCTCATCCACGTTCAGGGGGTCAATTTCACTTACCGGTACCCCATCTTATAAGTATTGATTTATGAAGCTGTCATCATGTTGATACATTCGTATGAAGTTATGTATCACAGCGCAAGCAATAGGTATTCTCGCTTGTTTCTTCATCGGGTAATTGTTGATTATCTTTAGAATACGGAACCTCGCTTTTCACACCCCGAACGTCCACTCGATACAATTCCTTAGCGATGAATGAGTGTAGTTAAATAACTCCCGCTCACTTCGAGGTCAACCTCGACGTGCCCTATACTCTTGCAAGTGGTACGTACAACCGCGATAAGGAGCTAGGAAACAACCTGTGTTTACGTAACCGGAGTCTACTAAATAAAATTTTCCTACGTGGTGGGAACAAAAACTATTTTAGCATACTTGTACCAACTTTTTAAACCCACACAGATTCAAACTCGATCTATTACCCATTTTAAGATTTGTGTGTACCTGGTGGAGGGACAGGGAATTTCTTTGCTCGCGTTTCAAGTGCTGATTCAAGAACTCGTGTGTCGTGCGCGGAACCCTCCCACCCGGCAAGCATATACGTGAACTTCATGTCGAAGGAACACACTCCCAAAATATTTTATGAGTTGAATCCCTTCCTATTTCTCCAGACCTCTGCATTTTCTAGCAGCGTTACATATGGAATGTGCATCCCGTTGAGCGCGCCAACATAGTTCTGTGACAAACAGAATAAACGTTATTATGAATCTCAAAATATTGTGTTATCATAATGTTAAATACGAACAAGAAAAAAAAGGAGAGGTATGACTTACATCGAACCAAGGTCTATACTTGTTCCCACTTGCCTCAATAAGTGAATCGATGCGGTTAAAGTCAGGTGGCTTAATAAAATCATACCGCGGATGATATATGGCATTTAACACTACCATGAAGTACTTTAAAATTGTAGCCCCCGAGTGTTGCCATTAATGTTGTGTCTCTCTATTACTTTTGCTTTGGCAAACAATTGTCAAGAAAATGATCAATTGCTCATCAATACTCATATTTCTAGTACTCCTCAGTAAATTCTTTTGTTTGAGTAACAAACTCAGTCGCCTAAAGCAATTACTGCCCATCCTAATCTTATTGTATATTACCATCTCGTGTCCATTTAACAAATCACTTAGACGCTGCGTACCTGTGTAGTGGCTATTATTCCAAGGAGTCGGAAGTGGATGTTCCAAGTACGCCGTATAGAATACCGCAGCAGCGGCCGTTCCAATAATGTATTCATCATCATAGTCATAATCGGGTGGACCATTGTTTCTCGCGTTTGATAGTCTGCCACTCCACATTCTGTCTGCCAATACATTCACAATATACATACCAATATTTGAAATGAAAAGAATGAACAATGTTATATTATATAATGGTACATAATCAATTATGCATAACATGAAATCAACGTTTTAAATCAAAGTCTACAATGCAACATGAAACACACTCACAAACTTAACACGCTATCTAAAGCCAGTGTCAAATTGAAATGAAAAACAATCGTTCCAGATAAGAAACAAAGACACTACATCACAATCAAATGGAAAAAGAAATCACGCTTGAAAAACGAACACTCAACTTAAATCTCATCACTTCTGGTTCCTCCAAAGGGGTCGGGTGGGGGTGGGAATTGGGGTTCACAAAGAATGGTGGAAAATTTTGGACCTTAGGAAGGGGTTGTTGGCTAGTAGGAGTAGGTTGTTGGAAAGAAGGTTATGGTGGGTTAAAGTTAGAGGGTACTTGGGGAAAATGAGGCTACTGTTGTGAGAAGTTTTGGACCGGTGGGCGAAAATGTGCAGGCAAACCCATATATGGTGGAGCGGGGTTCGTATAATATGGATATTGTTACTGCACGTTGGGTCCTGGATTATTTGGTATGGTTTTCAATGTTCTCAATGCATAAAACAGCCATTGACTCTCGTTCATGCCCAAGAACATCTCTTGACAATTAGGGTTCCAATTTATATACTCCATGAACAACACACTTTGTTCATCGTTCAATAACATCTCTCTAATAATTGCATGACACTTCTGGAAGGTTGTTCGCTGGGATTCCACACGCTGAGAAGCACCTGAACTTATACCTCGACTATTCTGTCGCTGATTCAGCGTAGTTGCAATACTTTTTAAAATAGATTTTACCTCGGGATCCACACCTCGGGCTCCACTTCGGCTACTGCGCTTCGCTATATGTCGAGATGAAGAGGCCATGTTCAGGGGATGAGTTGATGAGTTTAAAGCCCCTCTCATTGTGTTGACAAATGCTTCCTCACCCTCCAAATGTTGCGAATTGCCGCCATCAACATCATGTTCCCCTACTAGTGGCTCAGACACGTCACCTTCCTCATCATTCTCTTCCAAACTCGCTTCAAATGCACCGCGGGCCCGCCTACTAGCAAACTCTTCGTAATAGAGCTCATAGTTCTTGAAAGGATCCTTACGTGCACGCTTCGCCTACTTGTGTGTCTGTTGAACACATAAACAAATAAAGCAATCTCTAGTGGCCACAAACAAGTATAAAATGCAAAACACAAGATCCATAAGGCAAACTTATGCATTTCCTTGAAGTAGATTATGAAAGCCACATAAGCATTGATAAGGACCCAGCCCCTAAGGCTCAATCCCAGGCCTGCAGCCCCTATAAGGCCCCCGCAGCCCTAATAACCAAGCCCCCCAGCCCCCCTAAGCCCCAAGCCCCCCTGCCTTTACGGTGTAAGCCCCCCTGCCCCTGACCCTTCTGATGCTTTCCCACTTTGGGAATTTGAATCATGTTAAATGTCATGAACAAAAAAGCATATAACAAATGATGCATATGGAGTAAGTATGCCATATACTAACCTCACAGAAATCATTCCAATACTCGTCAGTGCAAGTTAGGGTATTCTTGATTGGATCCCATCCTAGTCCGGTGTTTGTGCGGAGGGCGAGCTCCACGTTGAATTTTTTCTTCAGTCGTTCCTTTTCCTATTTAACACGCCCTGGAGGAATATGTGATGAAAAAAGTGGGGACAAATCTTCCGCCCATTGTTCCTAATCCGCCAATTCAGGTTGACGGCCCATGTTGTTTTTATTGTAGTCTACAAGTTGCTTCAAAATCGCAGTTTTTTGTTTCTCAGACCAATAGAAGGTCACGTCATCCTCACTCTTTCGCGGCATCTAATACATACAAGCAAGACTACCAACCACGAGAACAAAGCGACATATGCGACGACAAAGAAGAAAGATGATTAAAGTACATAATCTTTTGATTGGCTCAGATTTGGTTATAATCATAACATTTCACTTTCGGAGCATTATCCTCCTAGAATGGCACTTATGCTACCAAACCACATAGTAATAGGCCAGGGATTTAAAAGCATAGGTCATAATGCAATAACAAACGACAACACATGACATTCAATCCAAGAAAACCTAATTACATGCAGTAACAACTGATAAACGCCAGAAACCAAAAGGATATCGCTACAACAAAACTGATATGCCAAGAAAATCATCACTGTCAATGTACTAAATCCAATAAGAACAAAGAGCTCATCTGCACGACAATACAATGTCGAAAGAACTCATATATATGTGGAATATGTTATCCATAATTAACTTAAACTCTACTGCCAATGTACTAAATCCTTAGTCTTTTTAGAAGTTTTGAATATTGGAAGCTTCTAAACGTTGCACACATTTCAAACATTACGTGAAATGGCTTCCTGCCTTTCTTTGGTCTCATAGGTTTAATCATGTTT
>NW_010367026.1:0-865 GCF_000414095.1 Morus notabilis
ACACACACGACTCTGGAGTTATGACTGAAGTAGTTTTGATAGCATTTTCATCTAAACTGATGAAAACAAGTGAATTTTGGCCTGAAAAATTGGGTTGGTAGGCTATGCCCTTCAATGATTGTAGAGCTCAAAAAGAGCTTCGATTTGTTATATTATAGGCCCAGTAAAAATTTGTAGATAAAAACTCATGGCCGTTTTCAGTCATAGTTCTCTGATTTTATTCCTTCGAAACTGATGAAAACAAGTAAATTTTGGCCTGAAAAATTGGTTTGGCGGGCTATGCCCTGCCATGATTGTAGAGCTCGAGAAGAGATTCGATTTGGTATATTATAGGCCCAGTAAAAATTTGTAGATAAAAACTCATGGCCGTTTTCAGTCATAGTTCTCTGATTTTATTCCTTCGAAACTGATGAAAACAAGTAAATTTTGGCCTGAAAAATTGTGTTGGCAGGCTATGCCCTTCAATGATTGTAGAGCTCAAAAAGAGCTTCGATTTGTTATATTATAGGCCCAGTAATGATATCTAGATAAAAAGTTATGGCCGTTTTCTGTCACAAATCTCTAATTTTTTTCCTCCAAAAAACTGATGAAAACAAGTTAATTTTTGCCCAAACAATTGGATTGGTGGACTATGCCCCGCCATGATTGTAGAGCTCAAAAAGAGCTTCGATTCAATATATTATAGGTCCAGTAACAATTTGTAGATAAAAAGTCATGGCCGTTTTCAGTCACAGTTCTCCGATTTTTTTCCTCCGAAACTGATGAAAACTTACGAATTTTGGCCCGAAAAATTGGGTTGTTGGGCTATGCCTTGCGTGATTGTAATGCTCGAACAGAGCTTCGATTTGGTATATTATAGGCTCAG
>NW_010367027.1:0-545 GCF_000414095.1 Morus notabilis
ATCTGTGCTTCCTCAGTATACCGGTCAGGTACCTTGCTTACCCTCCTACTACAACGATGTGCCACAGGAGTTTGATTAGGAATCATGGTCTTATCTCTTAGCGTTTCAACAATTATTGTCGATTGTGGTCCAATCTTATTGGAAAGTTGTTGGAAATGTGTCCATAAAGTAGGATGTAATTTGTTATTTGTGAAATGACAAATGTCAGACATTATTGTTTCGCTGATTTTATAAAATAAAATAAAGTTATGTTTTGATGCATATTCAAGAGTGTTAGTGATTTGCTTAGTCCACAGACTGTTATCAACGAAAGAAGAGTCAGGGAAACCCTACCGGACAAACTCTTCTGATATAGTTTAAAATAGATATTCGTAGTCTTAGGATCGATTGGGCAATCGAATCTGATTATGGCACTAGCAGATGGATGTGAAGACAACTTTTCTGAATGGCAACCTGGATGAGCGCATTTATATGGCACAACAAGATGGATTCTTTGAAAAGGGTCAAGAAGAAAAGGTTTGTGAATTGCAAAAATCCATTTATGG
>NW_010367028.1:0-1267 GCF_000414095.1 Morus notabilis
CAATATTAATACTGTAGGCTAAGGTACATCTCTTTCTTCAATAATAATCTTTACTCTTTTAGTTATAAAACAAGTAATTCCAATGTTGCTATGCTTACACTTTTGTGTTTTATTGCAGGAAGTCATAAGAATGTCTACTAGTAGGAAGAGGCAGTTATGCAAGAAAGGATTTGGAATGGAAGAAACATTCATCCAACCTGGAAGATTGAAGGCAATTCTGGAAGGGATTCGAAAGGGTGCTGGTGTTGATGCAGGTGCACCGTCAAAGGGCAAGCATCCAAGATTAGACTCACCAGCAAGGAATACTAGAAGTGTTGCTCGAAAGCTGCTTATTAGAGAAGCTTCTCCGCATTTTGAAGAAACACACATAGGTGACCCAGTTGATAGGAATGAAGCATTCCAATCACCAATAACCTCACCCACTGCACCTTCTAGGAGGTCTCTTAGATGACAAGGAGTTGAAGCTACTCCTCCGTTGTTGCCAAGTGAAGGTGCACACCTAGGTGAGTCGGTTGATAGGAATGAAGCATTCCAATCACCAATAACCTCACCCACTGCACTTTCTAAGAGGTCTCGCAGAAGGCAAGGAGTTGAAGCTACTCCTCCAAATACCAGTGAAGGAGAACCAGAACCTGAGGAGACACCTATTCGGAGGTCTCGCAGACTGCAAAGAGTTGAAGCTTCTCCTACACCAGAACGTGAGGAGACAACAACAGAATCTATAGGAAAGTCTAAAAATCCAAATGCAAAGAGAGGGAAGACAAAGATGAAAGGGATTGCCTTAGATGACAGCGGTCCAATTTCAGTGAGTTTCAACGCAATGGGACAACCAATAGGTAGGGGATCAGTTAGCTTGTCTTCCTTTCTAGGGCCACTTGTACGGGAGATTGTTCCAGTAACACTTCCGGATTGGAGAAAGTTACAACCAGGGATGAGAGAAGTGCTTTGGAAAGCTATCCGGGTATGCTTATCTTATACTATATTATACTATATATCTTATACTAACAAAAAATTGCTATATATCTTAGCAAAGAGTCGATATTTGTTGGATTGTAGGCAAGATATAAAGTGGATAAACAATGGCAGAAGCATCAAATATTCAGGAACATGGGTGCAATTTGGAGGGCCTCAAAATCAAGATTAGTAAACCAAGTTAAGAAAGTCAAAAATGAAGAAGAAAGACTGAAATTGAAGCCTGCTAACATCAAATCAGTGGTGGAATGGAAAGCTTTTGTAAGGGAGAAAACAAGTCCAGCTTTTCAGGTAT